>NW_027115249.1:1000608-1006908 GCF_000696795.3 Halyomorpha halys | reverse complement strand
ATCAATGGGTAGATTCTCCACATGTTTTTATCATGTCACTATGTCACCTACAGCAAATTTACTTGTTGTATATATGTGTATACAGTTGTAAATATCAATAAATAAATTATTAAAAAAAAAAAAATATTTATTTATTGCTATTATTTATTTACAACTGTACATTATAACACATTTAGTAAATCTGATCTAAGTTAAATTGGAGTTTTACAAGCGTGTAGAGAAACTACCCTTTGGTAGCACTCTAATGACATTTTACATCAGCAGGTCTCGTCGTCATCTTCTTTTCAGCCACCTCGGAGGATTGTCTGGAATGGAAGAGGATCCAAGGTCAGAAACTTGGGGGTTTCAGTGGTTAGGGAGTTTATAATGGAAAGAGTGATATATGGTTCGGGCTAGACCTGTTACATACGGAACATTAAGGTCTTTATGTATGATTTTATTTGTGACATAGTAAGGCGTATTGAGGATTTTGGATAGTATGGATTGAATACGAGAGGAATTCGAAGGTTTAGTGGAGCCCCAAAGCTCAACCCCATATGTCCAGAGTGGCCTTATTACAGTCATGTAGATCAGTCTTTTGTAATGTATTGGAAGTTTAGACCGTTTGTATAGTAAGTTCTGTAATGGTCGAAATCGACGTGCAGTTTCCTGTCTTTTTAGTCTTGTGTGGGGATTCCAGGGTAATCGTTTGTCCAGATGTAGTCCAAGGTCCAAGGATCTGTTCGACAGGGGTAAGAGTAACATCATTAAATGAAACTGTAGGGCAGTCGGTAGGTTTACGATGAAGGGTAAAGGTGATTTGATGGGATTTGTTGGAATTTATCTTAATCCTCCAATTACGACACCATTCTTCGAAGGCTGTGATATGGATAAGGATACAATTAATGGGTTATTATTAACAGCGAGCACACATGTGTCATCGGCATACGTGGTAAGACCAAGGATACTACATTGATATCCCTATTATTAAGGCTGGAATTGAATTCTTCAACTCCTTATAACCAGAAATGAGCAAGAATTAGCTATATTTGAAACTACTAACTAAAATTGCCATGGATACAAGCCTTATTCATGAATGAACCATTGATAAGTAAATATCGTATTCATGAATGAACCATTGATAAGTAAATATCGTATTCATGAATGAACCATTGATAAGTAAATATCGTATCCAGTTTCAAATATAGCTAATTTTTGCCCAAATCTACTTATAACTACTTAAATTTTAAATTTTCAGAAAAAATATGCAAGGAATTATGTATAAAGGATTATTTAAAAATATGCGCTCAAGAAAAATTTCTTTCTTCTTTACATAGTATGTATTTATATAAAAATAAAAATATCATCGACCAAAAAACTGATAAGTAATAAATCAGTGTAAAAAAAATTGAAAATTGTTTATTCATATTGATCTTTTTGTTTAATTTTTATCTAAAATAACATACATATGTAATATAATTTAATATTATAAAAAAAATTAAATATCCTCTATTCAATACAAGGAAGAATGAAGGGCTAGAGGTGGACTGGGAATCCTATTTAAAAAAATAACACTGAATGTTCTTTATAACGAGCTTATTATAGAGATTTTTTCATAATTCGTCATTGGTTAATATTATTCTCAAAACATTTTGTGTTAACTTTTTTTTTCTTTTGGTTGAGTTATACACTTGAATGCATTTCTTTACCTCAAATTAGTGAACCTTTTTTTTTTCTTTTTTTTAATAATTTATTTATTGATATTTACTACTGTATACACATATATACAACAAGTAAATTTGCTGTAGGTGACATAGTGACATGATGGATGCAAACATGTGGAGAATCTGCCCACTGATATAACTCCAATAACATTTCTAGAGGAAAAGATCTCGAGGCCATCTTCTTTTCAGACGCCTAGGAGGATTATTAGGTAATGAAGGAGAAGCCAGGTTAGAAACAAGTGGATTTGGGTGGTTGAGAAGTTTATTATAGAAGGAACTGTATCTGGTTCTGGTCAAATCGGCAACATATGGAATATTGAGGTCCTGATGGATGACTTGATTTGTGACAAAGTAAGAAGTATTAAGGATTTTACAAAGGATTTTGGACTGTAAGGATTGGATGGGGGAATTTTTAAATAAAATTATGAAACAGATTAAGAGAATATGATTTCATGAAATAAAAGTGAACTAAAGTGTGGCTAAAATTGATGTAGAAATATGAGAAAATTGATAAAAAAAATAAACAAAGTAAATTTTTAATGTACAGGTTTTAGCTGAAGAGCCGAAATTTCATGAAAATGCTTTTAAAAACTTAATTTGTGACAGAGTAAGGAGCATTAAGGATTTTACGAAGGATTTTGGACTGTAAGGATTGCATTCTGGAGGAATTTGATAGTTTAATGGAGCTCCAAAGCTCAACTCCGTATGTCCAGATAAGTGAATCATAAACTTTAAATTAAACAAGGAAAAATAAATCAATATGAATATATATTAGTTAAAAATGAGAAATTTGGTTAAAGCCCTCAATATATTAAAATTTCGTCCAAAAAGAGTTAAACTTACAATATTGTGCAGAAAAAACTTAATTATTTCAGATAAACGTAGTAATAGGTACTTTAGGTAAAGTTTTTTTGAAAATCTGCTTTTAAGCCATCTTACTATTTGAATGAGTATAAGACCAAGCAGATATTATTTTATGATAATACTTTCCCTAATTATATGTCATATATAGGTAGGCGAAAGTAATTCTTATTCTAAGAGATTACGTTTGAGATATTATTTATAAACTCTGTTTTTTTTTATTTTAAGAGAACGGATTTGTTGAGAAAAGATGGATTTGAGCTGTGGTAGATGACCTGGAGTACAGAACAAGGATCCTTTCCCGATCCTGGACAAAGGACCTCCCAGGACATTCGTCAATGGTGACGGATTGGTTCGCAGGTGGCCTTCCGGGTCCCAAGATATGTCTCAGTCCCCATCCGTGATCCTGAAAGACCATTTGTTATATAGAGGTTCATTCTCCGAATAAATCTTATTCCTTTTTTTTTGTTATTCCGTGTTGGAAACAAAATCAATATAAGTCAACCTCCTGCGCAACCCCAAAACCACATTGGTGTTGAATAATTCGAACCCAATAGACAGCACAACACTAAATATAGACCAAAACGTTCAACTGCTAAACTACTAATATCGATCGATCAGTCATCAGCCATCCATTTTAAACCATCCAGATCATGCTGCTTAACATTTTGTTTATCAGTTATTCTATAATATATGGTGAGTTCAAAACTATTTAAAAAATTTTTTCAACCTCATATTTTTTCGGCCATTTGGATCGATTTGTGACTGAAAAAAAAATGTATAATTCAGATAATTGTTTGTATATATATCAAAACATAACAAAAAAATTTTTTAATCATTTATTTATTGTTATTTACAATTGTATAACATATATACAACAAGTAAATTTGCTGTAGGTGAGATAGTGA
This sequence comes from Halyomorpha halys, assembly GCF_000696795.3. Classification (NCBI taxonomy): domain Eukaryota; kingdom Metazoa; phylum Arthropoda; class Insecta; order Hemiptera; family Pentatomidae; genus Halyomorpha; species Halyomorpha halys. Next base: position 1,003,436 of record NW_027115249.1, on the reverse strand, counting down.
CATGATACAAACATGTGAAGAATCTACCCATAGATAGAACTCCAGTAACATTTCCCGAGGCCATCTTCTTTTCAGACGCCTAGGAGGATTATTAGGTAATGAAGGAGAAGCCAGATTAGAAACAAGTGGGCTTGGGTGGTTGGGAAGTTTTCCATGGAAGGATTGGTATCTGGTTCTGGCCAAATCGGCAATATATGGGACATTGAGATCCTGATAGGTGACTTGATTTGTGACAAAGTAAGGGGCATTAAGGATTTTAGGAAGGATTTGTAATGGATTGGCAATTTAGACCGTTTGTCTAGTAAATGTTGTAATAGTCGAAATCGCCGAGCAGTTTCCTGTGCCTTCAGTCTTGTATGAGGATTCCATGTCAGTCGTTTGTCCAGATGTAATCCTAAGTAATTTTCCTGTTCGACGGGAATAAGTGGGGTATTGTTAAAGGATACTGTAGAGCAAGAGTCATTGGTTTACGACGATGGGTAAATGTGATTTGGTGGGATTTATTTTAATCCTCCAATTTTGGCACCATTCTTCAAGGGTGGTGTTGTGGGATTGGAGGGTTTGGGATACAATGTAAGGATCATTGTTCATTGACAATAGACATGTATCATCGGCATATGTGGTAAGGATAGTGTTAGGATGGGTTGGGATCTCAGCTGTGAAAACTGTATAAAGGATAGGACCAAGGATACTACCCTGAGGTACATAACAAAAACTAAAATTATATTAATGACGTTCTCAAATTTATTTTAAAATACATCAACTAAGTTATGATGAACGTGGTTAATAGACGCAACTATAAAATATAAATTTAAATAAACGAATAAGTGCTGGTTCATCATTGTAGTAGTTGAAGAAATTATTTAATTGGAAAGATTTCATATAAGATACCAATAAAAATAGTGAGAATTCTATGTAACTGAAAGCCATGGAAATTACATTAACATAAAAATTGAAATGGAAGAATATATGAACTTTAAGAGATGTATTAAAAAACGAATGTAAGCTGAAATACATAATTTTTATCTAGTATGATTTTGTTACTTATCTATTAACAGTAAGTGATCTTACTAAATCGTATTACTTTACCAGTAAAAAAATAGATTGTTTATACATTATTATTCTTCCATTTCAATGTTATTCTCTATACAGAGGTTTTCTTAAAAAAGAGGTTAGTGCAAAAAATATACAAAAATTAAATTAAGCAAACAATAATACAATTTTATAGTATTAAACATAAAATTACTGCATCATTCTAGAGACATTTGGTTTCCATCATAGTTTTGTTTGACCCACACATTGGTGATAAGACACAAATTTCAAAAATTTTGGACAGTTTGCTGAATTTCGAGGATAATCCTTGGGTAATATAAGACTATAAAGCCAAAGTAACATAAAATTGGTACCTTGGACTCGAAGAATATCTGTACGGTCTTTTTTTTTTTTTTACATACGCTGAATGTACTGGATAATCAAACAAAATTATTAAATATCTTTTGATGGTGTCAATTTTGGAATTTGAATATTAATAATCCTGAGTTTGTGCATTAATATTTTATTAACAGTATTCGTTATAGAGGAGTGAGAAGTCCTGATTGAAATATAATTAGTGCCTTCGTCCGGAGTGGAGGGGTTCCACTCAGTGAGGGGTTCAAATGCATTTTGGTTTGTTCCTTGCACCAAGACCTCTATAAGACGACTCCCACTTTGGTAACCGCTGCTTTATATCAATCTTGAAAATTAAATGTCGAGAAGATACAAAAATTATATTACTAAACTCATTTTATTGATTTTCGCTTAATTAGCCTAATCAATAAGGCAGCCGTGATCGTCTAGTGGTTAGGACATTGCGTTGTGGCCGCAATAACCCAGGTTCGAATCCTGGTCACGGCAGGAATTATTTTTTTTAATATTAAAATAAATAAAATATATCAGCTTTCAAATATACAAACTTTCAAAAAAATTTCAAAATGCAATTTTTTAAAAAAATATGTAATGTAATGTAAAATATGAAAATAAGTATTAATTACATATTTTTATTATTGATTTAACTTAATCCCTTGATTATATAATAAAATAAAATAACCCTGGTTCGGATCCTTGGGGTAATTCACGAGTATTTTTTTTTTTGTTATAATAAATGAATAATTCAACAAACTTTATAAATAATATTTTTCTGAATATCTCCTTTTAATAAAAATAAGGACTTATTCTATATATATTTATTTAGTCTCGTGATTTTATAATAGCGCTTATCGTAAATAGAATGAATAGAGATACCCTGTGTTTGAAACATAAAAAAAAAAATTTAATATTTGGTAAGTAAGGTCATATACCAGATTTTCGGGTTGTGTAAGAAAACGAAAAAAAAGTTGTAATAATGTATGAAGATGTGTATAAAACACAAATCGTGCATCAATTGTGTTAAGTTGTGTATAAAACACACAAATCAATTATTAGATTAACGATTCATTATACTGATTGAGAGATTATTTTATTATTAACACAAAATTCAAATAATGCACTTTTACTCTCAACTATTTATTTCAAAACAACTCCTACGTTTCGGCCCTTAGCCCATTTTCATGGAGACAACCTATAATATTTGTTTTCATATTAATATTACATTATTCCCTCACACAATACTAATGTTTCTGAATATACCTTAATCATTGATGTCATAATTCCTTAAATTGTCTCTTTTGTCGGCTAATTGTCCATGTCATATAGATTTTATAATTTCAATACAAAAACTATTCTAAAAAAAAAATGTATTTCACTAACCTCATTACAATATTAACCGTTCAGTTAATTGTTATAGTAAATAG
>NW_027115249.1:993323-1000478 GCF_000696795.3 Halyomorpha halys | reverse complement strand
TATATAATAATAGTTAATATTGTTAATGAGGTTAAAGAAAGACTATTTTTTTGTGGAATAGTTTTTTGTATTGAAATTATAAATTTTATATCAAATGGACAATTAGCCTGCAAATGTAACAATTTAAGGAATTATGACATCAATGATTACGGTTGTCTCCTAGAGAATGGCCTGAGGGCCGAAACGTTGAAGGTTTTTAAAATAAATAGTTGAAAGAAAAAGTGCATTGTTTGAAGTTAGTGTTAGTAATAAAGCAAATCAACTTATCATATAATTAATTAAGGGTACCCACCTTTGAGGGATCCTAAAAGCACAGTGCTACGGAGAAATAAATAATAATTATCTTCCTAGCCGGATTCGAATCTGGGTCCTTGGAGTTAGTAGTCCACTGCCTTACCAATGAGCTACCAACTCCCAATAATTTATAATACTATTAATATTTAGTATCATATACAGTTTAGTATAATAAGTGGTATTAGTATTAATTGCCTTTTCATGATTCGAATTTCTGTCAATTCTGCCTGAATTAGAAGTTAAAGAACAAACCAGATTTGCACACAAATCTGGTTTTTGCTAGTATATCACATACAAAAATCTACTTTTATTATAAAATTGTATTCTTCATTATTCATTTCTCCAGATGCCTGTTCCTCCATGAAATCTATATTGATTGCTGATGAACCAATATCTATTCCAGGATGCTGCAGAAGGCCCTGGAGACGAACTACATCAACTTCAACTGCGTGGACCCTCTGGGTCGGTCTGCACTCCTCATGGCCATCGACAACGAGAACCCAGAGATGGTGGAGTTGCTCATCGAGCACAGGGTCGAGACGAAGGATGCTCTCCTCCATGCCATATCCGAAGAGTTCGTGGAGGCGGTCGAAGCCTTACTGGAACACGAGGAAATGCTGGCAAAACCGGGGCAGCCCAAGGTAAGATACCTTATAATCGAAACATATACAATAAATATAATAATCGAACCGTATACACTCTATCTGATAATCTGAACATATACAATAAATCTAATATTCGAACCATATACACTCTATCTAATAATCGAAACATATACAATAAATCTAATAATCGAACCGTATACACTCTATCTAATAATCGAAATATATACAATGAATCTAGTAAACGAACCATATACACTCTATCTAATAATCGGAACATATAAAATAAATCTAATAATCGAACCGTATACACTCTATCTAATAATCGGAACATATACAATAAATCTAGTAAACGAACCATATAAACTCTATCTAATAATCGGAATATATACAATAAATCTAGTAAACGAACTATATACACTCTATTTAATAATCGGAACATATACAATCTATTGCAGGAATATATTCTGGGTGGCGGTCAATAAAAGTATAAAAATATTAGAAGAAAACTATTTATTTTTAACCAACGTTTCGCCCCACTCTGTAGGGCTTCGTCAGGGCTGTCAGATTGAAACAAAGATTCAGTTTACTTTTCCTATTTTGATACCTTTATAGACCATCACGCGGACAATCTTCCTACAATCTACTTCATACGGTCAACTGTCTACTTCCAATATACAATCTATATTATAATAATAATTTATAACATGATGGTGAAAGCTTGTTCAGAGGATGGAAAGAAAAACCAAACATAATATTTATATAGTTTGTTTGGTTGTTTAGTGGCGCCAAACTTCATTGGTCATCAACGCCATTTATATTTTATTTAATTTTGCTAATATTCGTTAAATTTTATTTATTTTTAGATTTGATTATTTTTTTTATTTATTTTTTTTTTCTTCCGATCAAGTTATATTTTTGTCAGTAAATTTTGTGATTTCAAAAACTGTAACACCAATTCTATTGCCTTATCATCGTCTCCAATGGTTTTTTAGATATCTTGGCTTAGTCCCAAGCTATTGAGGTGTGGTGTAAAATATGGGCATCGTTGGAAAACATGGCTTATTGTTAAATTGTTATTGCAATACTGGCAGTTTGGAGGCGTTTCTTTTGATATAAGATAGGAGTGGGTGAGCCTCGTGTGACCTATTCTCAGCCTTCCTCTCTACGGCATTTGCGACTGGAGGTACCCCAGGGCTTGACATCCTTTTTAATAATTTTTAATTTGCTACTATATAAATAATATTTATATAGTTATTTCATTTTCTAATGTAATATATTTTTATTAATTGTTTATGATTGGTCACTTTTAATTACAACAAAGTTTCAAATGATCCTTTATTCTCAACATTAGTTTATTTTATTCTCCTTTGTTTCTAGACGACATTATATAAATTTATGATTCTGCTTATAACTGAGTCGAATGTAAATTTGCTCCTTAAGTGCTAACGTCGCTTAAAAAAAATCACAGCATTTATTTATATTTAAATATTTAGCCTTAAGACTCGTTACATCTTGCAAAATGGACAAATCTCTGGCACAACATTCTTTTAGTAAATTCATATCATTGAGACTCAAATATCTAATATACAAAAAATTATAAGATTAGATAGCCAACTTTAGACAATTCATTATTCTTATCTCTTTTTATCAGATTCATTTAAAACAAAAATCTTATTTAAATGTTAAAATATACTCTTGTCGCACAGAATAAAACTTAACAAAATAGAATTTCGAACAATAATCAACAAAGCCATTAAAGGTTTGAGTGATAACTCAATTATTTCACTGAGATAACTAACGAACTCCTTTTACTGAAACGTAAACATAATTTCAAGGTTCCGTTCTTCAAGAACTGTATTTTTTTTTTTGTTCACGTGTTTTAAAATAAATTTTATTTTAATGACCTTGTTTTTTTTTTTTCTTTCCAAATTATTATTAATTGTTAATTATTATTATTGCTTTAAAGAAGTTAAAGAGTATTAAATATTTTCTTCTAATGCTGCAGTTCATTCATGCAGTTATTCGTTTTAAGTTATAGTACTATAATGTCTAACAGTGCACTATATATAATCGTCTGGCTAGGCAGTCAGCTAGGGCAGAGTTAATTGTTTTTGGTGGTGACAATATTTTGAATATATAATTGAGGTAGTATTATATGTGATGTACTTTAATTTATATTTTATATAGGATGAATATATGAGCCGTTCAGTGCACACATCGATTAACTCCATAAAACAAAAAGTTGAGAAACGCGATGAAGTACTGTATATTGTTTTCTAAAATTCCTGTTATAATATAAATTCAAATATATAATGTAGAATGCATAAATACAGATATAGCTTTCATCTAACGGTATATAAAATTAATAAGAAAGAATAGCCAAAACATAATCGTCAGTAATGTTACAGTTCTTGATGCAGATATGCATCTGCATTTTATATCGACAAATGTATTTATTTTTCTCCCTTATACCTGTATGCCAAACCTTGTGGTAAGGTCTGTTATGCTTTTAAATTTCGGGTCCATTTATCAGGATTACTAATTTTTCTCCCAATTTTCTAGACATTTACTTCCAATCAATGTGTTTGTTGGGAAATTTGTACTGTTGCAATCAGATGAATCCGGGGAAAACGATAAACGTCTTCTTGGACCAGGCTTTCTGTTGATAAATCGTATTGAAGAACCATCAATGTTTTCTTCATCCACATTGTTATTAGTCTCACCCGTCTTGATTATAACGGTATAATATGTATTTCTTTAAAAACAATCTGGGAATAATGTTGAAAATACCAAGAGAATATGTAGTCCATATAATATTGGTGAAGTATACTATAACATGCAGCGTGCGAGATCACTGTTATACTAACTTCCGTTTGCATTGCGCTGCTTTTCATCTGTTTGCCAATATCGTTGAGGGGGGGGGAAGCACCTTCGACTTTTTTAAAAAAAAGAGCGATGATGCACGGACGGAACAAATAAATCAATAATTAATAACTGCGTTGTTCAAACGATTTACATTACAGTATGGAGTTAAGCACAATAGCTTCTGAAATAAATTACTTATTATTCAATGGCCAAAAAAAAAATTGGCGTTTAATGGTGTTAATCTGTATTATTCAAGGAAGCTATAATAAATATAAAAAGTAATGATTATACCAAGTGCTTTGACACTTAAATTTTTCAAAAAGTGGATTTAATCGATGTGTGCACTGAAGGGCTCATATAACTGAGGCTGTTTTATGTTGTCATAAATTAGGGTTAACATTGTTAACACTGATCCTTAAACAATAATATGTAATATTCAGCTATCATAACCTATGACAGAACTTGGAGCTTTCATGACCCTTGGCTCTCTCTTCCAATACCTCGGAACCTATCCCTCCCATCCAGTAGTCCTCTACAGGCATCTTCTCTCCTATAAAATCGTATTTAAGGATTATTCTCTAGTGTAGTCGAAGAGAGAGTCGAAGGATACTCTAGGGGACAAATTGTACATAGTAGCCTGTAGATAGCAGTTGTACAGAATATGAGATCTAATCTCTGCATATAAATAAATTTTATCTTCCCCTACACTGCGATTGCATTCTGTAACTTTAAATTTTAATCCTCCTAGGCATCTGAAAAGAAGATAGATCAAGATCTTTTCCTCTAGAAATATTATTGGAGTTCTACCAGTGGGTAGATTCTCCACATCTTTGTATCATGTCACTATGTCACCTACAGCAAATTTACTTGTTGTATATATGTGTCTACAGTTGTAAATAACAATAAATAAATTATTAAAAAAAGATTTTTTTTCATTTTATTTATTTATTGATATTTACAACTGTATAAAAAATACTAATATAATGATATGATACAGGATGTAGAGAAACTACCCAATAGTAGAACTCTAAAAACAGTTTACAATATAAGGTCACGAGGCCATCTTCTTTTCAGGCGCCTCGGAGGATTGCCAGGAATGGAAGAGGAAGCAAGCTTAGAAACTAGTGGGTTTGGGTGGTTAGGGAGTTTATTATGGAAGGAATAATATCGGGTTCGGGCTAGATCGGTTACATAAGGAACATTTAGGTCTTTATGGATGGTTTTATTAGTAACAAAATAAGGAGCATTGAGGATTTTGGATTGTAAAGATTGGATACGAGAGGAATTAGAAGGTTTAGTGGAGCACCAAAGCACAACTCCGTATGTCCAGATGGGCCTTATTATTGTCATGTAGATCAGTCTTTTGTAATGAGTTGGAAGTTTAGACCGTTTGTTTAGTAAGTGCTGTAATAGTCGGAATCTGCGTGCAGTTTCCTGTCTTTTCAGTCTTGTGAGAGGATTCCAGGTTAGTCGTTCGTCAAGATGTAGTCCAAGATAACGAATCTGTTCTACAAGGAAAAGAGCCACATTATTAAAGTATACTGTAGGGCAGTCGGCAGGTTTACGACGAAGAGTAAATGTGATTTGATGGGATTTATTTTTATCCTCCAATTTCGACACCATTCTTTGTGTGGATTGTGATATGGGACTGGAAAAAAAAAATTAAGTTAGGTATTGTACGTTACAGCAACCTTACGTCCCTCTCTGCCATCTATTATCACGAGTTTTTTTTTATTTGTCTTTTTCTCCTGTTTTTTATGTCCTTGTGACCAGCTACAAAGAGTTCCGCTATGACGCATTAGAATAAACTTGGAGAAGTACATTAGTGGAGGGAAGGTAGTGCCTTTGACGACCTACAGATTGCGTGACCCAGTCGTTCACTAATGAGAAGAAAATTGCACGGTTCAATGACCAGCTATCGATTCTAGTGCACCGCATACAGTCGTCTCTTTTCGAATAAAAATTACCTCAGTGGTCTAAATTCATTATCAATTGTAAGAAATTGGAATTATTTTTTAAATATATTAATGATGAGTAAAAGCTCATAAATACAAATTACTGTATTTTAAATAAGAGAAGATGGTTGGAGATGTGGTCGGTGAAGAATACAAATAAGTAAACAATTATTCAATTCCCTTCAACAGGACTAAAAACAAGATAACAACTATAACAAAAGATTAATACATCATCCTTATATATCGAACGATAAAGTCAACTTCCTATTACTTACAATATTTAATAACAAATATAACACAAATCAATACAATAGGAAGAAAATTTTTATATTGTAACAGGAGAATAGGAACTTACAGTAGCTTGAGTGAGTCCCAGTTAAAATAGACTTCCCTATTACAATTTAAAAATGTTCCTACTAAAATTGACTTAAAAAATGACTGTTCTGTTAATCATTATAATTATTCTGGAACTGATTTTTCCTGCCTTTAGCAATAAGAAAGAACGTATTGATAATCATTAATAAATTATTTAATTTCCAGAAATCCCTTCTTTCAGCCAGTCTCAAAACTACCATGATTATATTTCATACTTCGCGAAAACTAAAATAAATATCAACTTAGGAAATCACTTTAGTTTAATTTTAATACCTCCTTTCATATCTTTTTTAGTTCGTAGTCACATTTATGGTATATTTGAGTAGTTTAGCTATCTCACTGTTTATTTCGAGATTTATTTGTTTTTGATTAAAGGCGTAAAACCTTTTGGACATTAACGGTTATGGATTGTTATAATAAAGCTACACGTGAATTTCACGTACACATACACATGATTCCAACATAAATAAAAAATAACAATATTAAAATTTTATAGAACGAAATAAAATATTTATTTATTTAATGTTATTTATATCTGTACAAAATATTAAATACAATAAGTAAATATGTGGAATGTTTCATTTACACTTGAAAATCTTGGGAAGGAACCACCCATAGGTGGTACTTCAAGCATTAATTTAAATTAGAAGGTCCCGTGGCCATCTTCTTTTCTGACGCTTCGGAGGATTATCAGAGATTTTTAAGGATGAGCTATTAAGAACTAATGGGTTAGGATGGATATGGAGTTCGGAATGAAAATACGCATATCTGTTTTGGGCCAATTCTGCAACAAACGAGATGTTAAGGTCTTTGTGAATGAGTTTATTTGTAGCGTAATAAGGAGCATCAAGGATTTTATGTAGCATTTTAGATTGTAAGGATTGGATGCGGGAGGAATTTGAAGGTTTGGAGGAGCCCCAGAGCTCAATTCCATATGTCCAAATTGGTCTGATTATCGAACTGTATACTAATTTTTTGTAGTGAATGGGAAGTTTAGAGCGTTTGTCAAGTAAGTGTTGTAGCAATCGGAATCTACGAGCAGTTTCTTGTCGTTTCAGTCT
>NW_027115249.1:986637-992753 GCF_000696795.3 Halyomorpha halys | reverse complement strand
AAAGCTTGTTCAACATCGAGGAAGACTCCCGTGCAGTACATACCGCTCTCCAATGTGGAAGATATGACATCACCTTCTAATTTAAATTAATGTTTGAAGTACCACTAATGGGTGGTATATGGGTGGAATATTATAAAAGGATTCTGCAGGACAGGGAGTCATTGTATAAATAATTAATATCGTTCTTGCTTATAAATTTTCACTTGAAATCTTAGCATCCCGGAGTTGAACCAGATTTCAAAAATCTGTTGAACAAATTCGAAAGCCTCATTGTGCGTAATTGTATGAATTTTTTTTCATTTAATTTTATATTTACGTTTTTTTTATTAATATTTTAAAGCATTATATATTTTTTGATTATTTTTAATATAGTAATTTAATTTTCAAACATAACGAACGCTTTGTAAAGTGGATCGGTCAATATAGCTTCCTCACCGCTCATATGCGCCGCTTATTCCCATAGACCTTTATTTGTATATTTTTAAAAAATATATAATTTCCAGAAAATACTTTTACATACATACAATACAATGTATTTCAAGTTTAACGAGTTGTCGTATGAGCAATCACTGCTCATCATAAACCTCAGGTGAAAAGAAATTCTGAAATAAATTCCTCAATTTCAATCTATAGAATCTTTTATACCTTTATCTTTATACAGTTTTAAAAAGCATTTTCATGAAATTTCGGCTCTTCAGCTAAAACCTGTACATTCAAAAATTTACTTTGTTCATTTTATTTATAAATTTTCTCATATTTCTACACCATTTTAGCCACACTTTAGTTCACTTTTATTTCATGAAATCTTATTCTCTTAATCTGTTTCATAATTTTATTTAAAAATTCCCGCATCCAATCCTTACAGTCCAAAATCCTTCGTAAAATCCTTACTGGTCATTAATTTGTCACAAATCATCCATCAGGACCTCAATGTCCCATATGTCGCCGATCTGGCCAGAACTAGACACCAATCCTTCCATGATAAACTTCACAAACACCCAAATCCACTTGTTTCTAGCCTTGCTTCTCCTTCAATACCTAATAATCCTCCTAGGCATGAAAAGAAGATGGCCTCGAGATCTTCTCTAGAAATGTTATTGGAGTTCTATCAATGGGTATATTCTCCACATGTTATTATATCATCTACAGCATATTTACTTGTTGTATATATTTTTATACAGTTGTAAATAACAATAAATTAATCATTTCTTTTTTGTTTCCCAATTTTTCTCAAAATTCAATATTAGTATTTTTTGTGATCAGCCTATTCTACAGTTTCTGCCTGTACGTTTTAAAATATATATATATATATATTGATCATTTATGTGTCCACGGATGATCCACATCGTGGATAATTAGTCTGTAGCTAATGGTTAACGAGTTATAATAACCTAATGATTATATTATGATTTACAATCTGTAATATATATTCGCAAACTAAGTAAGGACCCCTAGGCAGTGGACCTTAGATAAGCTTGAGGTGGGATGATATCCTGGAGTTCATCGAAGCGAGATCCAATCTACAGCCAAGATTGGGGAAAGGAAGGTAACAGGGTATGCTACAGTCTCGGGGCAGGGTGGTTGTATTTAGCCGAATTGAACTGGATAAATACCAAAGCAGGATATCATCGATATATTGGATTTTTTTTGTCATCAGTGTAGATCTGTCTATTAAAAGATCTTATTCTAATATAAATAAATCTAATATAATGTTAAAAGATCTAAAATAAGATATAAATATTAAAAAAATCCACTCCATTCTTAGATAAAATAGAGACAACCCTTTAAATTTAATCAATAAAATTAAATTCCTGCACTGTCTAAATTTCTATATCGGTATGATAACTCAAAACCTTAAAAATATGTAGGATGTACGAAATTAAGTGCCTTGAACTTAAGCATAAATTTGAACGTGGCACTTAAATAAATAAATACACTGGCAATAAAGATAGTAATAACTTTTTTTTTTGTTATTAGTCATAGAATACAAAATATGACTATAGTAAGGCCAATCTGGACATATAGAGTTGAGCTTTGGGGTTATACTAAACCTTCGAATTCCTCTCGTATCCAATCCTTATAATCCAAAATCCTCAATGATCCTTACTTTGTCACAAATAAAATCATACATAAAGACCTTAATGTTCCCTATGTAACCGATCTAGCCCGATCTACTCCTTCCATTACAAACCCTCCAACCACTCAAACCCCCTAGTTTCTAACCTTGCATCCTCTTCCGTTCTGACAATCCTCCGAGGTGCCTGATAAGAAGATTGCCACGAGACCTGCTAATTTAAAAACGTCATTAAAGTGCTATCAATGGGTATTAACAAGTAAATAGTTGATATAAATAGGTTATTTGACTATGATATATTTTGACAAAGGCATACATAAACAAGATATGGTCGATATGGCCGAAACGTAGGAGTTATAAGAGACTAAATATGTTAACACTAGATGAATATTTTTATTACAATTGGTGTACAAACCAGTCTCAAGAAATTAAATATGTATATACATTTTTTTACCTTTAAGAATATGTATTATTTTGAAACCAGAAGGGTCACCTTTCAAAATTTCAACTTATTATTAATTGCCCTGAAAACGAACTCATAGAAATCTTAATATATCCCAAAACATAAAAAATGGACCCTTATATATAAAAAATCAGAAAAGTTAAGATAAATCGATAGCATTTTCATATTCTACGTATCCCAAGCAGAAAAGTTAAAACAAATCGATACATGATTCTGAAATCGATAGCATTTTCGTTTTCCGTTTGTTAAGAAACATATAAGAGGAGTATAATATATAAGAAATTAGGAAAGTTAAAAATCAATCGATACACGATCTCATAATCGTTTGCATTTTCATATTCTGTAAATCCCAAACATATAAATGGACCCTTTTATATAAGATATCAGAAAAGTTAAATTAAATCAATAGAATTTTCGTGTTCCACGTGTTAAGAAACAAATAAGAGGACGCTGATATATTAGAAATCAGAAAAGTCAAAATTAATCTATACGCGATCATAAAATATATATTATATATATGTATATATAGTTGACCGTAAAGATTTAAATATAAGTATATGGTCAGAGTTACGGTCAAAAAAGAAGAACAAATTGTTTAAAACTATTTTAATGTCCGACGTTTCGCCCCACTTTAAAGCCCTGCTTATTAGGGCTAAAAAGATACAAAAAAAAAAATAAAACTGAGAATATTACAACAATAAGGTAATTTTAATTTGTAAGTTTAAGGTAAATTTTTTAAAATCTTTTTAGCTCTGATGAAGCCCTGCAAAGTGGGGCAAAACGTCGGACATTAAAATAGTTTTAAACTATTTGTTCTTCTTTTTTTGACCGCAACCCTGACCATTTACTTATATATATAATTATAGACCATATGCTTATACATATATATATATTTTATATTTATAAAATACCTCCATAGGTCTGCAAGACAAAAAATGTCCTTTTAATACGAATACAAACGTATTCGGATTGTTAATCGTTTAAATTTTTCGAATAAGAGATTATTCGTCCATAAAATTAACGAATGCAAATTTATTCGAATGATTATTCGAATTAAAATATGAAGAAGATGGTCAGGGTTGCGGTCAAAAAAGGACAAATAGTTTTTAACTATTCAATGTCCGACGTTTCGCGCCACTTTGCAGGAATTCATCAGGGCTGTTCAAAGCGATAGGTTAAACAGACATTATTCAATTTTTTTTGCTCAAATAACTGATTGTTCGTGTAAATTAATGAATACAAAAGAATTCGGATGTTTAATGGTCTTTTTTTGTACGAATAATTGATTATTCGAGTAAAACATTTACGAATACGACCGTATTCGTCTGTCTTCAATAGAATAATATTTGCTCAACACTCCTCCACCCCCTATGCCCAACAGTCTTCCGCAATAAACGATTTATCTTCTTTTTTTTTTGGCTCGTTTAATTGTTACAAAAATACTGCAATACCTGTGCATACTGTTTCTATTGGCAAATGATGAAGTATGAATTATGAAAACGAAATCAAATCTCGTTAAATTGTTAGGTCCAGTATTTTTTTTTTTTCGTCAATTTAAAGGTTTGTAATTTGACTTGTAAATTTAAAAACTGCAGTTTTTATGTTTTGTTTACGGTTCTAAAACAATAAATGTAGGATACTGCTAAAATCATTGAACCACAAGACCTCATCCGCTCCACTTGCTCCAAACCAGTAGTGATTAACTTTAAAACCCCAGGATGTTACTTCTTGTGATTAATTATCCCGGAGGAGCGGGGACCTGGCAGTTAATTCGTCCTTGTGGATCCTGTGGGACAGCTAATTACCTGCCTTCATTAGGGCGATCCAGAAGTCCTGCTAGGACGTGCGATGGATAGTCATCTCTGTGTCTTCGGTCGGATTGGTTGAGGTCGGGAGATTTACCGCTCGTCGGTGTATCATTCCTTCTCCGAGGAGTCCAATTTTCACTTGAACCCAACATCACAATGTTTACATGGAGAGATCTTACATTGAAAAGAAATATTAAACGCAAAAATAGGATAAAATAAAATATAAACATTAAGTGATTTTAACCTTTTCAAAATTTTTCTTTATTTAGAAAAATATTTACCGACATTTCGGAGTCCTGCTCAGTTTTTTGGTCCTCATAGAAATTTTATAAATCAATGCATCAATAGTATTATAATTAAAACCTATTTAACAATGATTATTTAGATATTATTAATCCACACACAGGAATGAAAAATTAAAGAACTGCTCGTAGATTCCGTCTATTACAACCAATTACAAAACATTTATTTCATTATCATTTATACGACTGTAATAAGATCTATCTGGACATACCTAGTTGAGCCTTTGGGCTCCACTAAACCATTGAACTGCTCTCGTATTTAATTCCTACAATCCAAAATCCACAGTAATATCCTTAACGCTCCTTACTTTTTCAAAAATCAAATCACCAGGACCTCAATGTTCTATATGTTGCCGATTTGGCTAGAACCAGATGCCAATCTTCCCATGATAAACTTCCCAACCACCCAAACCCAAACCCACTTATTTCTAACCTAGCTTCTCTTTCATTACCTAATAATCGTAAACAGCTATCGATTAAAGGCGTCTGAAAAGAAAATTGCCTCGAGATCTTCTCCTCTAGAAATGTTATTCTATCAATGGGTAGTTTCTCCACATGCCATTGCATAACTTACATTAAATTTACTAGTTGTATATATTTTAGTACAGTTTTAAATATCAATAGTAAATTATTTTTTAAACAATTAGTTATATATGTATTCAAGTTATCCTATGATAACAATAATGTTTTCTCTTATAGGGTCCCTATGTCTAAAATCCATACATTTACTTCAATATTTCTTTTAAATAAAATATTTCAGGGAACCATTATCTCTTATCTCCTTGAGATCTTATCACACTAAAACGAAATTGACCTTGCAATATTTGCATTTTTCTGAGCTTTCCACATATTTATCAATTCTCTATTTTGTTTATCTTTTTATTTTATTTTTTGCTAAACCATTATCTGATTTCATTTTATTATAAGTTTAAGTTTTTCGAATGTCTTCACAACAGCTCTTCAATTTTATCGCGTCGGTCTTAACATTTACGATGCGATTAATATTTTTGTGATATAGATATCTTGTTTTATTCCCCTGCTTTAAACTTTAGAGTTTTTAGTATTTAAATTTTGTTTGGTTATTATGAAGTGATGGGCCGCTGTACATTTCCTTTGTTATATTTATAATTACTTATATGCTGTTTCATCCTCGTATCCATTTGTCTTAGGTTTTTCCGATTTATACCTTATCAAAATAAATAAAAGGAAATTTTATCAATCCCGTTATTGTTCAATATAAATCTACAATAATGTCGGAAGAAGATAGTTGCCCGGATAAAGTAGATTGTAGGAAGATAGTCCGGGTGGTTTCTAAATAGTAAAAGAAAACTATATATTGTTAACCTACGTTTCGGCCCACTTTACAGGGCTTCGTCCAACTGGTCAGTTGGTAACAGAACATCAATCTTATCCAACTGGTCAGTTGGTAACAGAACATCAATCTTATCCAACTGGTCAGTTGGTAACAG
>NW_027115249.1:978764-986512 GCF_000696795.3 Halyomorpha halys | reverse complement strand
ATCCAACTGGTCAGTTGGTAACAGAACATCAATCTTATCCAACTGGTCAGTTGGTAACAGAACATCAATCTTATCCAACTGGTCAGTTGGTAACAAAACATCAATCTTAACAGCCCTGAAGAAGACTTGCAAAGTGAGGCGAAACGTTGGTTAATAATAAATAGTTTTTGTTAATATTTTGAAACCTTTACTGACTGCCACCCGGACTATCTTTCTCTACTCTATAATAATATGGATGATTCCCTATAATAGTGCAACATCACACAAAAAGTTATGATTTTATTTTGAATTGGACGTATTGCAAAGATATTACCTTAGACTGTAGTTAGTTTCTAGACCCGGGTTATCCTAGAAACTTTCTCAAAAACGTAACCCTTAATCTACGGAATACTTTAGAAATAAAATAAATATTTATTTTGTCAGATGTAGCACTATTAAAGCTAAGGAGGGATTTATTATAGTTGATAAAGCTGATCCTGGAAGGTGTGTTTCCTCTCCTTCCCCCGCTATAAGGACTAAAGAGCTAAGGACCTTCCATAAAAAGGACAATAACAGAAGGATCGGACCCTAGCCATTGGAACCACTTACTGCCCGACCTGCCTTGACTTCCAACCGTCCCTCAGTTTAGTGTGTTCCTTCCTCATTTACCCAAGCCTCTCCCTATCGATTTATATTTGTTAAGTTTATTTGGTGTTTCTTGTTTATCACATTTTTTTTAAGTGAAAATTCTTTATCGACTCAAGAAAAAAATATTATAAATCGATTTCATGACACGATAAGAGATGAAACGGAAGTGGTGAGGGTATGTCAATCTTAGGAGGAAAATTTTTATATTGTAACAGGAGAATAGGAACTTACAGTAGATTGAGTGAGTCCCAGTTAAAATAGACTTCCCTATTACAATTTAAAAATATTCCTACTAAAATTGACTTAAAAAATGACTGTTCTGTTAATCATTATAATTATTCTGGAACTGATTTTCCTGCCTTTAGCAATAAGAGAGAACGTATTGATAATCATTAATAAATTATTTAATTTCCAGAAATCCCTTCTTTCAGCCAGTCTCAGAAATACCATGAATATATTTTTTTTATATTTCATACTTCGCGAAAACTAAAAAAAATATCAATGTAGGAAATCACTTTAGTTTAATTTTAATACCTCCTGTCATTTCTTTTTTAGTTCGTAGTCACATTTATGGTATATTTGAATAGTTTAGCTATCTCACTGTTTATTTCGAGATTTATTTGTTTTTTATTAAAGGCGTAAAACCTTTTGGATATTAACGGTTATGGATTGTTATAATAAAGCTACACGTGAATTTCACGTACACATGCACATGATTCCAACATAAATAAAAAATAATAATATTAAAATTTTATAAAACAAAATTAAATATTTATTTATTTAATGTAATTTACATCTGTACAAAATAATAAATACAATAAGTAAATATGTGGAATGTTTCGTTTAAACTTGAAAATCTTGGGAAGGAACCACCCATTGGTGGTACTTCAAGCATTAATTTAAATTAGAAGGTCCCGTGGTCATCTTCTTTTGTGACGCTTCGGAGGATTATCAGAGATTTTTAAAGATGAGATATTAAGAACTAATGGGTTAGGATGGATATGGAGTTCGGAATGAAAATACGCATATCTGTTTTTGGGCCAAGTCTGCAACGAATGGGATGTTAAGGTCTTTGTGGGTGAGCTTATTTGTAACGAAATTAGGAGCATGAAGGATTTTGGATTGTAAGGATTGGATGCGGGAGGAATTTCATGGTTTTATAGAGCTCCAGAACTCAATTTCATATATCCAAATAAAATAAAATATTGAATTTTTAGCTGAGCGATAATTTAGAAAGGATGCTATTTATTTTTAAAAATTCAAATATCAATGCCACTTTAGCTTACTGATCTGTGAGAGATTCAGATAAATTTGGGGTCTGTCCTATTCTGCTGTTGGGATATAATGTGGGCATTCTTTAAAAATATGTTTAATTCTGAAAATGGACTAATAATATTGCATTTGAAGGTGGCAGTTTTCAGATCAGGTGAGAGTGCGTGAAAACAGTATGGCCTATTCTCAAGCGGGTTAGAGCAACCTCCTCCCTGCTGCCGCTACGGTAGGATGTTGATCATAGTTTTACTTCTCTTGTGATTTCTTTTAATTTACTCGTAGAGCTTTAATCCCCCATGACCTGCCCTCTTTCCGATATTTTAATTTTAAGTTACCTACTGCTATGTATGCTATGGAGATTTAATCGGGATACCAGGATAATCGCTGAAGGCAATTATCCAAAAATAAGTTAATTAATTAATTATATATTGAGTCCTAAAAAACTATTATTATGATTAGATTCATTTCCAAAGGCTATTTGTGTGTTTACCAGTTTACCAATTAAATACCTTTATATTTATAAAATGTTGTTACCATTAATTATATATTATTATAAAGGATGGTATATTAGGTTATATAATAGTATATAAACTACATAATGAAACTAAGTATTTATTTACAATTTGTTATTATGATTCAAATGATACAGATAAAGGTGCCATAAAATATAGATTATTACATTACATTATTACTTATTGGTAATTTATACTTATAGCTGCTGATGCCGTGGGATGTAGTGCCGTAGAGGTTGTTCATAAAGGATGTGCAGGTCTCGTGGCCCTTCTCACCTCTTCGTCTGGTCGAAGTGCATCTTCTAAGCCTGCCTTTTGACTGTCTCCGTCTAAGTCTTCCTGTAGACTGTCTCTTTTTCTGATATAGATTTCCTGTCCTTTTCTCCCTTCTTCTTATTTTTGAATCTCATTTTTCATTGGCCATCGGTGACCGAACGCACACGAGGAAGACCCCTCCCCAGGTCTGAGACTGGACGAAAAACTGACATGTCCTGGAAGGGCCTGCATCTGCTTAATTTGATTCCGATCCCTCGTCAAACCTGTCATTTTTGTTAGAACACTTAACGGTTAGCCAATCTAATTTTCTCAGGGGACTCTGGTAATGTGACAAACTTAACACAGATGTTTTCATATCCGAGGACGCAGTAAGTGGTTCGTCGGAAGGCTCCAACTCTAACCAGGTATAGGGGCAAATGACGAAACACCTTAATAATACCCAGGATTGTCAAAAGGTCAATACATAGCACTACTGAGTTTTGACGGGGTAAGAACGGCAGTCCCTCGACCAGGGAGCGTGAGTGCCGCCTCTCCGGTAGCTTTGTCTGCGAGCCAACAATGCCAATGTAACTTTTTTTTTATTTATTTGTTGATATTTACAACTGTATAAAAAAATACAACCAGTAAATTTGATCATAATGACATAATGATATGATAAAGGATGTAGAGAAACTAGTAGTAGAACTCTAAAAACAGTTTACAATATAAGGTCACGAAGGAAGCAAGGTTAGAAACTAGTGGGTTTGGGAGGTTAGGGAGTTTATTATGGAAGGAACAATATCGGGTTCGGGCTAGATCGGTTACATATGGAACATTTAGGTCTAATGTGACTTGAGATTTGGATGAAATTTATGAACTTATCTGTCCGTTAGTTTAAAGAAGAAAGATTGGATTCTTATAATGAGTGGATATTCAGGGTATATGTTTCTCAAACTTTCTATAAAGCTGAATAAGTCTGAAATTATTACTATTGCCTTTGAAAGGTAAAGATGAAGTTGGGAAGTAACATAATATATTGAACATAATTTATGTAATTTAAATTTTTTGGTTGAAACGTGGTTAACGAAAGACGAGGTGATTGAGCTTACTGATTTGAAGCCATTTAAAAAAATGTTCTTCTTATAAGAAGACGCAACAACTGTTCATTATACTCAGCTTTACAAACTTTATACTCATTTCAAGATTTATTTCTGTATATCTTATTTGTTATTTTATGTTATGTTAATGTACTTTAAAAATCTTTTATCAGTTTTACTTTATTTAGATTATTTGAAATAATTTTTATCCACTATTATTCTATCCTATAATTATTACAATTGTATTTCAATGTATATTGGTAATTTAAATTAATTGTATTAGTCTTCTAATATATTATTTTCTCGTTAATCTTAGTTTTTTCAATTACTGCAGTCTGGGGTAAAGTCGGAGTATGTAGTTATTGATTATTTTAACATTAGTTTTGATGTTTAATGATTGGACTGTATATTGTGACAAAAAATTTATTTAAACACTATTAAAATTTACATAGGTTGGATTATAAACTTTAATAAATTTACCTTAAACTGTTAAGTTATTACATACGATGATTACATTTCTTCTTGCTGTTGTGAGACGATTATTGGATGAAGATACTGTTTCTAATTTTGCTTGCCCATTCTTCTCTTCGCCTCACGGAGGGCCAGTAGACCCTTGGTCTCTTCTTTCTATTTGGCTAATGAGGAATTTAAAGCTGAAAAATTTCTTTAACCTTTAAGAGTGAAGACTGCAAATCGTCTCTTCGCTTTTCTCTTTGCTAAGTAATGGCGTTGGTCAACGCGACCAACAGAGAGCAGCACATGAGCTACCAGTGCCTTCTATATATATATATATGATTGAATTGAATTTGTTCTGGGAGGGGGGAGGGTTCCCAGAACATAGTTGTTGGCTGGGGCTTTAGGGCGTAAAACCCTGAGATCATCAAAACCCATGTTTCGCACTTTAAAATCTATTTCAAGATTTGATAATCTTTAAATAATTACAAAAAAAATTTAATAATTACTTATTTTAGAATTATTTAGTACGTATAACAAACTTTCGGGTTTAAATCTTATTCAAAAAACTATTCCTTTTTAAGAAAACCAAAACCCTAAACGTCCCACGTTCTTCTGATCATCATCCAGAGCATCCGATACACTCGGTCCCATTCCCAATCTATTTAAGTGATTTAAGTTATGGGATAGAAATGACATTCTTCAAATATGTGACTGGATGTAGGTACACTGTTGCAGTATTGACATTTTTGCGGTAGTTGCTTAGATATCTATGAGTTAAACTCGTATGACCTATTCTCAATCTGGCAATAGCTACCTCCTCCCTGCGATTGGAACGGTTTGATGTGGTCCATGGTTTAATGTTTTTTTAATTTGCTTGGCGAGCCTTCATTCCACATGACTTGCTAACCCTGAACATATATCTGTTCTTTTTTAAAAGAAGGACCAATATCCAAATATTAAAAAGATCTTGTATTTATACATTTTGTGAATTTGAAAAAGTGGGAGTAATAGATTAAATTAAGGCCTCAGTCCTAATCTTACTAGATTTCGAGATGGGGACTTTGTCAAAGGGCCAATTTCAAATCTACTAATAAAATAAAAAAGGGCTAATTTGAACTGAAACAGTGTTTTTCAAAACTAATAAAATGGACATTGAACTTTTGTTTACCAAGGTTCAGATCTATTGAACATAGAATTTTTCTAAGGCCGTATGAATACGGAGAAACTGAAAAGTAACTGATCAGTGACGCGAAATACCCACTAGATTATTTTGAATCACACCCAGTGTAATACAATGGGACAGTAAGGGATGCCGCACACAGAGCTACTGGTTGTAGATTCGTCTGTGATCCGATTGTCCTCTGGAGACTCGCATATCATGTCGCCGAGTGACTTCAGTTTCTACTTTCTCGAAGATGAGTAGCCTACAGACAAAGCTTTTGTTGGTGGAGGAGGTTGAAAAAAATCCCATTTCCTATAATTTTCACCTTCCTGGATATTTGTAGCAACGTTAAACGAAGAAGGCATGAGTAGAAGCATTTTATAACCGGCTTAGCAGCAACAAACAACCTCTTCTTTTTTTTTTAATATTTATTTATTTACAACTGTACATTATAATACATTTAGTAAATCTGATTTCAGTTAAATTGGAGTGTTACAGGCGTGTAGAGAAACTACTCATTGGAGCACTCTAATGACGTTTTACATTAGCTGGTCTCGTGGCCATCTTCTTTAGCAAACAAGGTTAGAAACTAGTGGGTTTGGGTGGCTATGGAGTTTATAATGGAAGGAATGATGTCAGCTTTTGGCTAGATCGGTTACATATGGAACTTTTGAATAATTTTATTTGTGACACAGTAGGAGCATTGAGGATTTTACGAAGGATTTTGGATCGTAAGGATTGGATACGAGAGGAATTGTTATTTGAACCTATGTTTTTAAGTCTTAGTATGTGATAGAAATGTTGTAGATTAATCAGAAGGTCATTGATTTTTCAGTATTTATTTAAATTGGTTTCCATAAAATTGTAGATTAAGAATATAATTTTACGGGTTTTATGTGGAATATGCTGCGGGTTTTTTTAGACATAAAAATGTTGTCTAATATGCTCTGCTTATTTTATGATGTTATGATATAATGGTTATTATATAATGATATACTGCTGCATAGATTATCATTGTACGTTAGGACTTGATATATTGTTCCTCCGTGTTCTACTTAGAATATGAGTGATATAACATGTTATTAAATAACCATTATTTCGTCAAAGTGAAATAAATTATCCGAAGAAGCCCTAAGTTATGCGATTTCTAGCTGACTGCCATCGAGCCTATATAGTTCTCCAGCAATTACTCCAGTTACCTAACTGGAACGAAGGTCGTAACTCGCGATAGAGCGAATTGGTTCAAAGCACACCCCTGGGCATTGCGTAAGGCAAATCTTCCTTCTTGTGGTACCCCTTTGGGACCCTAAAGCTCCTAGGATCAGGGGGTGGGGTCATCAATCCCATTACTGCATTCAAGGATATATTGAAGAACCAAATAATTAAATCAGGATTTAATCTGGTACAAATTAATAGCATTAAGTATTAGTATTCAAATATTCATTCATATAATATATACAGAAATATAATCTTCTTAAAGTTATATGTTCTATTGGATGAGTTACATTTATAATTAGATTTTGTGAATTGCTTGAAAATCTTCTTCTTTGGTTTAATTTTTTTTTTTTATATACTTTATTTCATTAAAACCAATAAAACATTTTCGGGGTTGTAACGTACAAGATCTAATTAGTTAAACAGAAATAGAAGAATAAAAGAAAAATAATGTAAATTAGAACAATAGTACTCACTGAATTAAAAGAAAAAACAATTAAATTTAATATTATAATAACAAAGAAATACATAAATAAATGAAAATACTATCATGATTTGCATAAATAAAATATGAATCTATATAAAAAATATAATAAAGTAAAATTGATTAAATATAATAATTTTTGTACAAGATAACAAATTAAATTTAATTAATAATAAAATTAATACACATTGGACATATATACAATATTTACATTCTGCAAGGAAAATCGGAGCCAAGCATTGCCACCTCCGTTATTTATCATATCTAAAATTATTCCATATAATAAACAATTTCGTGTGGAGTAGAGTAGTTCAGAATGTAAGGCGCTGTGCTAATAACTCAGGTTCAAATCTGGGTGTAGCAGATGTTTATTTATACTGTAACTGTAGCCATGAGTCAACACTGTGAGTTTAGGAGTCTTCCTATAGCCCACTCAGCCTCTATAAAGTGTATACTCTTAATTGAAAAAACTCCGGTGGTTAATCGTGATCTTGTATAACGTTTCTTCCAAAAATAGTACTTCCTTAGAAGGTACCGAACCCCTGATCTTTTATGGGTTGTATCAGTTTACATTCAACATTTTTGTAGAAAGTTCCGATGATACTCTGTTGTTGTCTATTTACATATATATATTGATTTTGATTAATGTTTATATATATAAATAAGTT
>NW_027115249.1:970644-978694 GCF_000696795.3 Halyomorpha halys | reverse complement strand
ATATAACTTATTTATATAAATATAAATACCAGATTTTATTATATGAAGGATCAGGGGTTCAGTACTTAGTAACGACGTACCGTTACAAGACTAGCGGTTGTGCAAGGAGGTGATTTGGTCAGAATCACACTCGACCGACAGATTTTTACCCAATTTAAGAATCTGGCTGAACCCCAGGAGGGGTCCAGAACCCACAGGAGTTGACTCACGGCTACAGTGTAACAGAAAACAATTTTCTGCCCGGCCTGATTCGAACTAGGGTCCTAGGAGTTAGTAACCACGCGCCTTGCCCTGGGGCTTCCCGCGCTCCCATTATATATTGTTACTCTCCTTATATCCAGAATCGATTATAACCAATATCTTTCTTCGCTTATTTTAGTTCTGATAATGAATTTCGTCTTATTGATAATTGGTACAATATATAGCATTATATAACAGAAAATAAATATTATATTATTTGCAATGAATTAATATAGCAATAATTGCATATATATAATATTAGATAGCTCCGTTTGTTATTTCCAAAATGACTTATAGTATATGGTAATGGCGCTGAGGGTGTGGTTCGGTAAGCCCCTTTGGTCGTATTTCACTAGCACTTAACTCCTGCTGACACTTCGCTCTTCTGCTGATGGTGAAGGATGGTCTGACAGAGGGGGTGTAACGATCGGGTCTATGGAGGAGTTCGTGTGTCTATTCCTTTGGAAGAATTCTCTTCTCAATAACAGAAAAAAATGTCTGAACAGCAGTTTCTTCAATAATATTGTAATTTCTATTTGGAAAACAAGTTGAAAAGAGATATAAATGTTTCATTTATATTCATTTATGTTTCATTGTGATTGGAGAGAGCAAAAACATTGAGACTTTCCAAAGACTCTTCTATTACATCAACTGAAATTTTTAACCAGCACTAAATTAGCCATACTCTATCTTAATATAAAGAGGCTGTAGTATTGTATAAGACCTGAAAACCGACAAAAAGAAAGTGGAAGAACAAATTTGGTACTGTTAAAAGTTACTTCTTCACATACAACATACAGTAAAACCCTTGTGATGGGAGTTTCCGGATGACCAAAAAACTCCCAGATAATCGAATTATATTTTAAGGGCTGAATGTGATAGATAAGAAGAGTTATTTTTAAAAAAATGTGCATTGAATGAATTTTATTAACAAATAATGAAGAACCCTACTTAATGTAATTCTTTTTCGAGAATACGATGCTTGGGACGACGATAATATGAAGTCGGAAAAGTATTTTTTCTTCTTCAAAATATCGCGAACAGTTTGCTCATCATTTTATAATTCAAGGGACATTTTTTTAACATTTTCATTTTTTTCTAATCTGTTTATAATGGTTGATTTCCGTTCAAGCGTAAAAACAACACGTTCCCTTTTATGCGACATTTTGTTAGGTAGTAATTAAATAAAGACTAAAGCATAACTAAGTACATTTTTTTTTACACAATATTAATGTAAACAATACGGAATAAAATACAGATGATGTATTATTTACAACTACAATCTACTACATAAAACTTGTGTCCTAGAGTGTACCACAACTCTATTCGACTGTCACTCTAAAACCTAGATCCTAGAATCGGTATGAATCCTATCTCTAACAATTAAGTTTTGGTTTGTGATTATGTGATAATTTAAAACATAACTTTTGATCCATTCTCTCGATTATTTTTATTTCTCTTCACGGTTTCGGTCCTCAGGCTGTTATCAATATCCTTAGGTATTTTTTTTTTGTTGGAAGAATTAGCAGCACTACCTTATGCTTAACTAATCCGTAACAGAGAAATTGATTTCTCCATTTATAAATCACTGCCTTTTCTAAATAAATAATTATTTTAATCTCTGGTAGTTAAAAAAATAATTTCTTACAGAAATGTTATTCTTACAATTCTGATGTGTTTTTTTTCATATTATTAAATCAAATCATCCATCAGGACCTCAATGTCTCATATGTTGCCGATTTGGCCAGAAGCAGATACCAATCCTTCCATAATAAACTTCTCAACCACCCAAACCAACTCGTTTCTAACCTGGCTTCTCCTTCACTACCTAATAATCCTCCTAGACGTCTGAAAAGATGATGGCCTCGAGATCTTCTCCTTTAGAAATGTTTTTGAGTTCTATCAATGGGTAAATTCTCCACATGTTTTTATCATGTCATAATATCACTTACAACAAATTTACTTGATGTGTATATATGTATACAGTTGTAAATATTAATAAATAAATTATTAAAAAAAAAAATATTTACCGGAACCTAGTGAGTATCACGTACAAAATGCTAACGAGTGATACGGGTTTAATGGTTTGAGATGGCCACAATAGCCTGTAATTGAAAAAAAAATGGATATATCAAATTAAGATTTTTTTTATAATCGCTTAAGGGGCCGAAACGTTGAGGAAAAATAAAGAAAGTATCATAAGAAATTGTGTTTTAAAAAAAAATACTATATCATTCTGACTTAATAATTCAGTTGGCCTAAGTTAAAGGGAATAGATAAACGTTGAGGTTAAATTCTGGTAATTTACCGTTACAAGGATTTTTTTATTTGGAGGATTTATTTAAATATTTTTTTTATAATTTATTTATTTTAATACTTTGTAAAATTTGTGTTGTTTACGTACAATGACATCAAATTGGGTTGTAAAATAAGTTCGTAGCGTTTTTCAATATTTCAATTTAATCCTCTCGGTGTTTATAAAATCATGTTTACTTTGTCAATAATGTTTGCATATTCTAAAAAAGGATTAGTTAAGGTGCTTTTATGCATCAGTTTCAACCGAGATTCCTTATATTTAAGTTGTATTTTACTTGCTCAAAATGAAAGAGAAAAAAATTCATTTTCGTCATTTAATGATTTTTTATTTCCGAAAAGGAAAATCCGCTGCACAGACGGTTAACAAAATAGTGTGTGCATGGCGATGATGCCTTAGGAGAAAGCACCGTCCATAACTGGTTTGCTCGGTTCAGAACCAGAAATTTTACGCTCGGGTCGTCCTTCAACCTTTGATGACCAAATTCAAGCATTGGTCACAGACAACCCTCACTCTACGATACAGGATATCGCTGAAACGCTTAACATATCTCAAGCGTCAAGTTGAGGAAAAGCGTCCAGCTTAGCTAATCGCAAAAGCATAGTTTTCCATCGCGATAACGCCCGTCCTCGGATGTCTTTGCAGACCCAGCAGAAATTATTGGAGTTTGGCTGGGATGAGATCTCCCACCCACCCTATTCACCAGACCTCGCACCAACAGATTTTCACTTATTTCGGGCCCTTCAAAACTCTTAACGGGAAACACTTTAATTCCCTAGAGTAATGTAAAACGCACATATAGGCGTTCATTGCGAATTACATATGAGAGCTTCTGGGAGGACAAAATTAAAAAATTACCTGAAAGATGGCAACACGTAATAGATCAAAAGAGAATCATATATAATCGATTAAAAATATTTGCAAGAATCTGAAATTTTTATTGAAATCGCCAGTAAAAAACGCTACGAACTTATTTTACAACCCAATACAAACAAGTGGAGAATGTACCGATTGATAGAACTCTAATATTTAAATATTAAATGAATTTTTCTCATGCGGATTTCGAAGATCAAATAATAGAAGGTATTCTCAACTCTAAACTCTGAGAGATAACACTAAATGAGGTGATGTAACCTCTGATCTACATAATAAGGCTCAAAGTGGACTCTCCAATGAATCGATTTGCGCCTTAAAAATCGATTTTATTGTTCTTAGGCCACGGCTTGTTATAGGTTATTGTTTTCCCAGTTTTTCTTTACGATCATTGATTACTTAATACCGCAACGAATGTTTCTGGAACTTTCAGAATATTCAGCATTAACCTGACTCCTTTCTTTTATTATTATTATTAGATATAAGTGAGTGGGAGAGGGTAGCTCAGTAATAAGGCACTGAACTACCAACTCCAAAGACCCGGATTCGAAGCCGGCAGATAATTATTTTCTGTTTCACTATAGCTGTGAGTCAGCCCTGTGGGTTCGCAAGCCCTTGCACATCCGTTGGTATAGTAGCAGTTCTTCTTTACAAGGTATTGCACCCCTGACCATTCATAAGTTGTAGTTGTACAGATTTAATTTTTTAAAGATATAAATTAAAACATATCAATAAAAATGTAAGTTGGTATATTTAACTTCCTAGCCAAAACATAGGAGTATTTTTTTTTTTTTTTTGCTAAGTAAAATTACAAGTCAACCTAGAACTAGTTCCTTTCAATGAATCCTGATGTAAAACGACGATGGTAAATTGTTTACCATTTCCCAGCTAGTTTAGAACTTAACTAAACGATTATTTCTGGTTTTCCTGTATTGTCATATTTTTTTTTCTTTTATTTTTTTAAAGGCTGTCTTGAAAACTGACATCTTGGACCCCAGTTCAAATTTATAAGTTTATTAATGTATTTTTTTTTTTGTTTGAGAGCAACTTAAATAATTCACAAACATCTTTTAATCCTTTCTCTTATTTTTTTTTTTAGCAAGCAACCATTTATGGACGGTGCTTTCTCCTAAGACATCATCACCATGAACACACAATTTCGTTAACAGCGGATTTTCTTTTTCGGAAATAAAAAATCATTAAATGACGAAAATGATTTTTTTTTTCTCTTCCATTTTGAGTAACACAACTTAAAGATAAGGAATCTCGGTTGAAATTTATGCATAAAAGCACCTTAACTAATCCTTTTTTAGAATATGTAAACATTATTGACCAAGTAAACATGATTTTATAAACACGGAGAGGATTAAATCTAAATATTGAAAAACGTTACGAACTTATTTTACAACCCAATATGATGCAATTTTATAACTAACACCAAATTTACTGGTTGTATATATTTTAATACAGTTGTACACAAATAATAAAAATATTACAAAGCATTACAATAAATAAATTATAAAAAAATATTTAAATAACTCCTCTATATTAAAAAAAAAAATTGTAAGGTTAAATTAGCAGATTTTAAGGTTTACGTTTATCTTTTTCCTTTAACTTATTAAATCGTATCGTATACGGCTATCGTATTTTTTTTAAACACTCTTTCTTATGACCCTTTCTTTATTTTTCTTCAACGTTTCGGCCCTTAGGTCATTATCAAAAAAACTTAATTTAATATATCCAAGTTTAATTTTTTTCCAATTACAGACTATTGTACTCATCTCATCCATTAACTTACCCTTATCAACCGTTTAGATTGGTTTTTATACGTGATCCTCACTAAGTTGTAGGTGGTTTTTGTTAGAAATTATTTATTTTACAAATATATGAGATTAAAATAGTTATTTATTTAGAAAAGACAGTGATATATAACTAGAGATGTCAATTGCTCTGTTACGGATGCTTAACTAATAAGGTAGCGTTGCCGATTCTTCCAACAAAAAATTACCCTCCTTGAAAAACGATATAACTATTTAATAGTTACAGAAGAACTTACTGGACAAACGGTCTAAACTTCCAACACATTACAAAAGACTGATCTACATGACTGTAATAAGGCCAATCTGGACATAGGGAGTTGAGCTTTGGGGCTCCACTAAACCTTCTAATTCCTCTCGTATCCAATACTTATAATCAAAATCCTCAATGCTCCTTACTTTGTCACAAATAAAATCATACATAAAGACCTTAATGTTACCTATGTAACCGGTCAACAGCAAATTTCCAAGTTCTCGAGATATAGCTTTTTAAAAAGCAACATTTTATAAAAATATACTGGAATATCAGTAGTTAGTTAATTTATTTTGAGAAATCTATATCTCAGAAACTATGTGACGTATAGATATCTATTAGCAATAAAATTAAAGTAAGCTTAATGTACTATAAAGTAGTTTATGACCTTTACCTTCATAGGAATAGCAGTTTTCATGATATTTGATAAAATAAATTGATTTAAAGTTGTTTGGACAATAAGTTTGATTATGAAAAACTTTATTCCATAAACCATAAGGCGTACAGATGTATGCTAGCAATCAAATTAAAGCTAGTTAAATTTACTATAAAATATTATATGAGTTTTTATCTTTGTAGGACTAGTAGTTTTTATGATATTTGACAAAATAAATTCACAAAATGTTAATTTCTTGTTGTTCGTATAAAATGTCATATTTTTGAAAATATATTTCTCTAGACCCATAAGACGCACATATGTCTACCAGCACTTAAAATAAAGGAAATTTAACTTACTATAAAGTAGTTTATGACACTTATCTTCGTAGGGATAGTAATTTTTATGATATTCGTATATGAATATAAATTTAGAAAATGAACAGTTGTCCAAACAAATATAATTCAATTTATTTTAGCGAATTTCATGTAAACTATTACTCCTACGAAGATAAACATCATAAACTACTTTATAGATCATTAAATTAGCTTGAATTTGAATGCCAATATACAACTGTACGTAAAATGGTTTTTGAGATATAGATTTTTCAAAATAAATTCACTAACTTCTGATCTTTTTTAGAAATGTTGATTTTTAAAAAGCTATATCTGGAGAACTATTTAACGTAAATAGCTCTATTAGGGCTTACATTTTAGATAATTTACTCTACTTTAAATGATGCTCTCTTAGATTTTCTATTGTTGTTGGTAGTTTAAACGATATAGAGCTCCGAATGAAAAATTAATTATTTTTAATTTTTTGAAACAGCTGCCAGTTTTTATTCCCCCTAACTATACTTGGCAGACTCATCAATTTTGACTATTATATTATAGATAGTTTTCATTAAAGTAATCAAAAATTTGGGTAAAAGTTGCCTATACCTGCACAATATCGATCTTCTCAGGCCAAATAACCTTTTTATTGTTTTATAACTATTTATAGTCAGATATGGTACAACATTTGTTAATAGTTATAGCAAACTATTCTTAAGCAAGCTAATTTTTACTTGGAATACCGCCGTACAGATCCTTGCTGTAGAAATACATAAAAAACCAATTAGTAGAATCCATCGCCAAGTAAGGACCGATACTTAGTGAGATTAGGCTTGCAATCCCACAGTCGTGGAATCCTACGAGGGTAATCCTTGGATGCCTGAGCCAGGCACTGAGGATTAAGTGGGGCTCTAAGGTTGCCCTGTAATTGCGGTTTGTAGCCTTTTTTTTTCTTTGGATCTGATGTTTTTTCTTATCATTTATATCTGTTCTTCTATTTCTTTAAGTATTACTATAATTACTAAATTAATCACTTGTCCCAATTAACATGATTAAGGCCCATTTTCATATGGCAATAGCTTATAATATCTCCTGAATTTACTCATGATACATTGAAAAGGGGGATATTGGTCGAAATAAAAAAAAATACTATGCCCAAATTCAATACTATAGCAATCATACTAAAGATCGTCCTTTATTTCTTCAGAAATAAGCATGAGGGACTTCGTCGACAAATATATACAACAAGTAAATTTGCTGTAGGTGACATAGTGACATGATAAAAACGTGTGGAGAATCTACCCACTGATAGAACTCCGATAACATTTATAGAGGAGAAGATCTCGAGGCCATCTTCTTTTCAGATGCCTAGTAGGATTATTAGGTAATGAAGGAGAAGCCAGGTTAGAAACAAGTGGATTTGGGTGGTTGAGAAGTTTATTATAGAAGGAACGGTATCTGGTTCTGGCCAAATCGGCAACATATGGAACATTGAGGTCCTGATGGATGACTAGATTTGTGACAAAGTAAGGAGCATTAAGGATTTTACGAAGGATTTTGGACTATAAGGATTGGATTCTGGAGGAATTTGATGGTTTAGTGGAGCCCAAAGCTCAACTCCGTATGTCCATATAGGCCTTATAATAGTCATGTAGATCAGTCTTTTGTAATGGATCGGCCATTTAGACCGTTTGTCAAGTAAATGTTGCAATAATCGGAATCTACGAGCAGTTTCTTGTCTTTTTAGTCTTGTATGAGGATTGCATGTCAGTCGTTTGTCGAGATGTAGTCCTAAGTAACGGATCTGTTCGACAGGAATAAGTGGGGTATTATTAAAGGATATTG
>NW_027115249.1:967625-969549 GCF_000696795.3 Halyomorpha halys | reverse complement strand
AGAATGTCATTTCTATTCCATGAACTTAAATAGATTGGGAGTGGGACCGAGTGTATCGGATGCTCTGAATGATGACCAGAAGAACGTGGAACGTGGTTTTGGTTTTCTTAAAAAGAAATAGTTTTTTGAATAAGATTTAAACCCGAAAATCTGTTATACGTAATAAAAAATACCAAAAGAATTAATTATTTAAATTTTTTTTCGAAATTATTTAAAGAGAAAAATAAAGTGAAATAGAATTATAAATATGAATGAAATATAATTATAAAGCATGAAACATGGGCGTTGATGACCTCAGGATTTTACGCCCTAAAGCTCCAGACAACAACAATAAGAAAACTTATTAATATAAGAAAAAAATAATTGTGTGTATAAATTCTTTTGATTAAATGATTAATTTACGATACAAAATGGTTGAAATTAATATTGGAAGAAGATAGTTGACCGTATGAAGTCAATTATAGGAAGATAGTCCGGGTGGTGGTCAATAAAGCTATGAAAATATTAGAAGAAAACTATTTATTGTAAATCAACGTTTCACCCCAAAGATTACAACTTTTAACAATGACAAATCAGTGGTCATCTTTGTTTCAATTTGACAGCCCTGCAAAGTGGGCCGAAACGTTAAACGAATAAATAGTTTTCTTTTAATATTTTGATACCTTTATTGACCGCCCACGGACTATCTTCCTCAAATCTACTTCATCTAGTTAACTATCTTTTTCCGATATAATTATAGAATTATATTGAACAATAACGAGATTGATGAAATTTCCTTTTATTTATTTTGATAAGGTACAAATCGGAGAAACCTAAGACAAATGGATACGAGGATGAAACAGCATATAAGTAATTATAAATATAACAAAGGAAATGTACAGCGGCCCATCACTTCATAATAAGTATAATTTAAATTTTAAAAACTCTAAAGTTTAAATATATACAAAAAGCAGGAGAATAAAAGAAGATATCTACATCACAAAAATATTAATAGCGTCGTGCATTTTAAGACCGATGCGATAAAATTGAAGAGCCGTTGTGAAGATAATCGAAAAAGTTAAAATTATAATAAAATGAAAAAAGAAAATGGTGTAGTAGAAAATAAAATAAAAAGAGAATTGATAAATATGTGGAAGGCTCAGAAAAATTCAAATATTGCAAGGTCAATTTCGTTTTAGTGTGATAAGATCCAAAGGAGATAGCAAATGGTTTCCTGAAATATTTTATTTTAAAAAAAATATTGATGTATGGATTTTAGACATAGGGAGCCAAGAAGAGAAAACATTATGGTTATAATAGGAGTTACGGACTGTCAGCTGACAGGTCTATATCATATTTTTAAAATCTATCAAATTTGTGTCAAAGTGGATCCCGTAAACCTGGTTTTAATGATTTTGTAAGAAAGAAGAATACTGAATCGATAAAATAGAACTTTATTTAAATAATATATTATTTATTCCATTTTATTTATTAATTATTTATACAATTTTCTTTTCCAGAGTTGGGAAGCCCTACCTCCAGATACGGCCACCTTCACACCCGACATTACCCCGCTCATCCTTGCGGCACACAGGGACAACTACGAGATCATCAAGATCTTACTCGATCGGGGGGCCACTCTCCCCATGCCCCACGACGTCAGGTATTATTTATATTATATATTATTTAATTATTATAACTTAATAAAAAAAGTATTATTGTAAGGATATATCACATTAATATAGGTATATGAGGAGAAGATGGTTGGGGGTGCGGTCAATGAAACACAAATAAGTATGACTAACTTATTTTAATGTGCCGACGTTTCGGCTAGAGTTTCTAGCCTTCTTCAGGGCTAAAAACAAAACAAGATAACAACCATAAGATAATAACTACAGTAAGTATAGAAATATAAAAAAAATAAAAATAAAATATAAACAAAATA
>NW_027115249.1:965120-966565 GCF_000696795.3 Halyomorpha halys | reverse complement strand
TAGCCGAAACGTCGGCACATTAAAATAAATTAGTCATACTTATTTGTGTTTCATTGACCGCACCCCCAACCATCTTCTCCTCATTTATCATCCACGGTCAACTATCTCTCATAATTATAATATAGGTATATATGAATAATTGTTTATATACCTAACTCAACTATTTGCATTTGTTTAATATTTAAAAACACATACTAATATACTATTTCATTTACCACTGTATTTAGCCACATGCTCTTATTTTTTCATAAGATGGTTTAATAAAAATTCTGATATAAATATATATCATTTTTTTCGGCCAGCTTTATAGACCTCATATATTACAAGACCCCAAGAGGAGAAAAAAGGCAGTTATCTCACCCCAATTTTTGATTACTTTAATGAAAACTATGTACCTATAATTACTAGTCAAAATTGATGAGTCTGCCAAGTATAGGTAGGGGGAATAAACAATGGCGCCTGTTTCAAAGTGATAAAAAAAAATCTAATTTTTCATTCGGAGCTCTATATCTTAAAAAGTAGGAACAGAACAAGAAAACCTAAGAGAACGTCATTTAAAGAAGAATAAATTTGTTAAAATATGAGCTCTGAGTTATTTACGTTAAACGGTTTTCAAGATATAGCTTTTTAAAAAGCAACATTTCATAAAAATGTTGTATGGGATGTACAGAAAGATCAGTAGTTAGTGAATTTATTTAAAAAAATTTATATCTCAAAAACCATTTTACGTACAGATGTATATTAGCACTCAAATTAAAGCTAGTTTAATGAGCTATAAAGTAGTAAATGATGTTTATCTTCGTAGGAGTAATAGTTTTCATGACATTCGCTAAAATAAATTGATTTATAGTTCTTCGGACAAATTTTTATTTGTCAAATTTATATTCATTTGTGAATATCATAAAAACTACTACTCCTACGAAGATAAGTGTCATAAACTACATTATAGTAAGTTAAATTTACTTTATTTTGAGTGCTGGCAGACATATGTGCGTCTTATGGATCTAGAGATATAGTTTATTTCGTCAAATATCATAAAAGCTACTACTCCTACAAAGATACTTTAACTAGCTTTAATTTGAGCGCTAGCAGACATCTGTACGTCCAATGGTTTCTGAAATGAAGTTTTTCATAAGTCAAATCTATTGTCCGAAGAACTATAGATCAATTTATGTCAGCAAATATCATGAAAACTACTATTCCTACGAAGGTAAAGGTCATAAACATAAGCTTTATAGTACAATTATTTAGCTTTAATTAATCCGCGCAAGAGTGGGGAGGAAGTGGTCCCCACTCTTACGCGTTTCCGGACGCTGTTTCTGTCTGTTCAACTTATTTATTTGGACAGGTATGTTGTCCTATATGGCTCTCTACTCATTTATTGTCATTTTTTCATTATTATTATTTTTTTATTTTTAGTATTCTTTCATGACGTTTATTTTATC
>NW_027115249.1:962090-964170 GCF_000696795.3 Halyomorpha halys | reverse complement strand
TTTTATTTCTATCATTTTATCTTAACATAGTTTCATTTTGTATCTTTTTAGCCCTGATGAAGCCCTGCAAAGTGGGGCGAAACGTTGGAAAATAAATAGTTGTAAACTATTTTTGTTTCTCTTTTGACCGCAACCCTGACCATCTCCCTATATATAATTATTTTTATTTTTTTGAATAAGCAGCCTGTTTTTATTCCCCCTACCTATACTTGGCAGACTCATCAATTTTGACTATTAATTATAGATAGATTTCATTAAAGTAGTCAAATATTGAGGTGAGATAACTACCTTTTTTTTCTTTCTGGCTCTTGTGTAATAAGGCGCATGAAGGGTTTAGGATTACGGCTAGGCAGTATTTTTCTACATTTTTTTTCTCTAAATTTTGTTGATATACAAAAACTTTATATAATTTATTAATCTTACTAAATTTTCGTCTATTTATTTTCGGTGGTAAAGAAAATAAAAAATTATAAGAAGATAGAAATAAAACAGTAGAATTGTGATACCATAAGAGACTTTTTGGAAAAATTGTATAAATTCTTTTGTATCTTTGTAAGACAAACATAAATAAATACACAACCTATTTTATAAAAAATAAAACCATAATGTGGGTCATTCTCTCAAATGAAAATTTTGAACAAGAATTTATTTATTATTTTAAATAGCTAACTCGATTAACAACTGCTATCAACAGACCATATACAACTTGACGCCTAGAATGCTTCTCGACAGCTCTCTAGAAGCTAGAATCTAGAATGATCCTTATTTCTGACTTAAGGATATATTTATGTGCAGTATGAGAAGTTGAGGATCCGTTAGAAATAGTGGAAGTGGTTTCCTAGGTGAGATGTTTCCAGAAATTTAGAATAGATAGAGCCAAGGCTTGTGTCACAGACAGTTCAGCTCGAAACGTGTATTATAATTACAATACAATTAAAAAAACTCTTAGATTGATTATATTCCTTGAAATAAAAGTATTAGTTATTTACGGTTATCACTTCTTTTGAATGAAATTCGGCATCACTTTTATTGCTAGATTTTTCGGGGGATATAAGCAATAAAAATTATAATTCAAATGAAAAATTATTAAAACTAAGCGAAATCATTTTTTCCTTTTTTCTTAATCCACCTTTTACATTGGAAGGAATTAATTTGACTCTTTAGCAACTTTGTGACTGCAGTAGGGCTGGTTCTAATCCGGGCAGGGAGGGGGGTTGATATTTATTTCGTGGTGGCTAGTAATAAAAAAAAAAATGCTATTCAATCTTAGAAGATTTCCTTGGATTTCAGTTAACATTAACTTAATTTTCTTTGTTTATATTTAACCTAGCGTATCCTGTACCAACAGAGGTAACGCCTGTTTGATAACATTTCAAATTATCGATTGTTGCTCACATATCGATTCTTAATATATTTAGATATTCAAGAAAGTAAACTTACATGTCATCGTGTCAAGTATACAGTTAATCGAAAAAAACAACAGGTTATTGAAGACGTGAGAGAAGACAATAACAATATATATCGCGAATTACAGATGGAGTCAATAGAGGTTTACATCAAAAAACGGTTCATGAAGTTCCACTCCCAGTTGCCGACAGTTAAATGAGCTGTGACCTACAACCTGGGAAACCCAACCTCATCCTGAAGACTGAAGCCTAGGCTGCTGCAGAACATTCTGTTATAAATTTTAATAAATACAAAATTAATTCATAGTCACACTACCTCTATTTTACTTGTTATTATTACTCATTTTTTTTTCTCTTTTCTTCTCTCGTCCCTTTTTCAAATTAACTTGTTTCTTTTTACTATTAGAGGGCAATTGTTTGTTTTATTTAAGTGTACCAATATCATTATTTTTTGTTATTAAATTTACTTTCCTCTTTTATTAAGAATCATTATTCTTATCTATTTAATTTATTATAATTTTATTTCTTTTAATAACAACATTTTATATAGTTAGGGGTGTCTTTTGTATGAGACTATACCCCCCACCCATAATCAACTGTTAAAAAATATATACATAATATAACGTTTATATCAATCATGTAAGGCACACCAGGCCGATCTGGTATAAAATAAA
>NW_027115249.1:954369-961166 GCF_000696795.3 Halyomorpha halys | reverse complement strand
ATTATGTCATTATGATCAAATTTACTGGTTGTATTTTTTTATACAGTTGTAAATAATAAAAATAAATAAACAAAATAAAAATAAAATCAAAGGTTTTTTAAAAGTTCATTAAAATTTGAAAAACTGCAATTGTAAATAGAGTAAATACAATTTTTACTTGAAATACAGGATAAATGAATTTGAAATTGTAGGAGCTGATACTGTACTTTAATAGGAACAAACAGGTCCAGATGGCCCATAGTTTAATTCTCAACGGTATGGAATAAAAATAATTTTTTTTTGTTTTTAGCTTTATCAGTCGTTTTTATGAGAAAAACTTAAATAAATCTACTTTTCAGCTCTCTTCAAAAGATGTAAGTGGTACCAAGTTGAAGATGAGAAAATTTCTTATAACTATAATAATAATCTTTATTTATTCTGGGATTGATCCCTTTAGAATAATTTACAGGCGACAAAATTAGGCTTTAGAGATAAAATTACAAGATGTCATAAAATAAAATAATACAATATATTTAAAAATATACAAATAAACAACAATAATTAACAGAATATATAAAATAATGATAAAAAAAAAAAAATAAAACCACTTGTCTTGATCAAGACCACTTGATAAATCATAAGATGACTTCTGATAGTAAACAAAAAAAAAATTATAAAAAATCAAACACAATTAAATTAAAAAATAATAAATGAAAAGATATAATTTCCGCTAGTGTACTTATACATATTTACAATTATAAACGAAAATCTAAGACATAAAATATATAAAGCTTTTTTGAAACTTTTAATTGTTATCCTTCCGGAATTGGGTGGACAGAAGGTAGTCGAAGATACGGGATTTGAAGATTGGAAGGGTATTAGAACTACGAATAAAGGAGGGAATAGAATTCCATAGAGAAGAGGAACGGATAAGGAAAGATCAATCAAAGGCTGCGGTTTGATGGGCAGTTACACATAAGTATCTATAATGGGTTAGATGTGAAAAAAAAATTAACGTCCCTTGAAGTTATGTTGAAAATTAATTTAATATTTCTTAAATCGATTAAACATTTGAAGCAGCTATTACTCTTCACTGACTAGGCTGTAAATATTTAAAACAACTTCTTCATTTATTAAGTTTTACAATCTTACCTTCACATTTTTATCAATATAGATACAATTAATTATTTTTCTTATGTCATTAATGATAATTACAAATTTTATTAATGCTCAAAATCCCCTCCACTTCTTATCACTATTTCCTTATAGTTCCCCTTCATCTTCTCATACTACAGAATGATTTTATCCTTCGAATCCTGTCTGCTGTCCACTGGCTCACCATAAACTGAGAAAAACACAAAATTTAATTTTTACCCCATACCTATGACAATCGGACTATGGGTCATATGGATTTTTTTGTTCCTCTTAAGGTATAGTATATTCCCCTACAATATTACCACTCACCCTGTATGTGTGTATAGTTTTTACTGTCTCACGACTCTGTTTTGGACTAGAGCATAATATATTTCTTCCTTTTTTTTTAAATATTTATTTATTGCTACAACTGTATATTATAATACATTTAGTAAATCTGATCTAAGTTAAATTGGAGTGTTACAGGCTCGTAGAGAAACTACCAGTTGGTAGCTCTCTAATGACATTTTACATTAGCTGGTCTCGTGGCCATCTTCTTCTCAGGTACCTCGGAGGATTGTCAGGAATGGAAGAGGATGCAAGGTTAGAAACTAGGGGATTTGAGTGGTTAGGGAGTTTATAATGGAAGGAGTGATATCTGGTTCGGGCTAGATCGGTTACATAGGGAACATCCAACCTGAGTGGGGAGATTCTTTGCGTGGGACCGCTATAAAATAAAAGTCAAAACCCAGACCGGAATCGAACCGGCACAGCTGCAGACCTCACCATTTTCCCCATTTAGTGTGACTCACTGACATAAGCTCTGCCCACACGAACTTTCATAAGTATTACTTTACAAATCGAAACTTAAATTTCTCACTACTCTGTTTATTTAAAATAAAATTCATGAATCTAATAGAAATTGCTCTTGACCGTGACAATATTATTAGGTTTGTTTCTATTTTTGGAAATATTCTTCTTATTTGTTTATAAAGGCATTGAAATATTTAGCTCAGATTTTCTTTGAACATTTGCAACATACATAATTTCCAACTTTTCACAAAAGTACAGAACATAAACAAAAACAATAACTGGATCTATAACAGATATACCGTGATGCTCACGGTTTCAAGATCAAAGATATGTTTATAAATAAATATATGATAAGCAATCAAATTATCACCCAACTAAATATTATTCTTGTTTAAGCTGAAATTATAAATATACAGATTTTCATTTCTTTTAGTAATATGCAAGTAAGTTCAACCATTTTGTATCTATTTATATAATACCGGATCGTCCTGGTAGGCCATACATGGTAATTGTAAAAGGTTTATTTTTTTAAAATATTTTATTATGGGGGGTACAGTCTCAAATAACAAACACTCCTAAGTATATACAACGTTATAAATAAAAAAAATAAAATAAATAGATTAAAAAAAAATTCTTAATAAAAGATAAAAGTAAAGTTAATAACAAAACAATGACATTTGTGGATTTAACGAAATAAATAATTTTTTCAAATAGAAAATAAAAAAAAAGAAAGTGACTTTAAAAAATAGATGAAGAGAAAAAAAATTAAGATAAAATAAAATATTAGAGTGACTATAACAAAACTGATAAATATAGGACTTATAACAGATGTCCTGCAGTAGCTTGGGTTTCAGTCTTCGGGTTGTGGTTGGGTTTCCCAATTAGTAGATCACTGCTCCTTTAACTGTCGATAACTGGGAGTGGAACTTTTTTTATGTAATCCTCTATTGTCTCTATTTGTGATTCCCGATGAATTAGGCTGTAAGTTCAACCATTAACTTACAACTAGAGAAAGCTATTTTGAAAATTTAGTATTTCAGTCCTGTGAGTCTATTTCAATGAGAAGTTTATATTTTGAAAAATAAGGGATGACTGCTTCCATCTTATCTTCATATCAATCTACGGTCAACAACTAATACATGTTCATGTTCACATTCAAATAATAAAGTAGATGAAAACATGTTTGTTCCGGTTAACCTACGGCAACCGAAAGGTTGAAGTGGAGGGGGCACCATCAAACATCGTGGCATAATAGCCTACAAGATATAGTAGCGCCCCAAGTGGCCAGCAGCCAAATCTCACCTCCTCCAGCGCTCTCTGGGAAGAGAAGCATCCCAGAAAAAAGTGGGTGAGAGCCATCTTGTCTTGAGAAGCAGTTCATCATTTTCTTTGTCTCTCATCAGGAATCCACCATGAGTGAGTAAAACTCTTGGAGTTGTTCCCAGCAGTAGAGAGGAGGGAGGCTTAGAGATGCAGAGGGAAGAAAGAACCACGAGTAAGTCCACCTACCAATAATTAACATGCACCATCACTTGGCAATCATCATCAACCACCTCAACTTCATATCTACAATTTCCATAGCCCTGTCATTCAAAATTTTACTAACCCTTTAATCACAAATGTTTTCTTTCGGCCACCCACAACACCATCTGTAACTTAACAATAGAATTTTATTTTTCATTTAACCATGTTCATTTTTCATTTATACAGTCCACTTCAACCCAACCAGCAAACCAAAAATGAAGTGTGTCCGGCAATTTCAGTTGAGGGCATACTTCATACAATGTTAATGAATTTATTATTACATAAATGATTCATAACAGTGAAAATATTTAAACCTATCTCCTAAACAGAGCTTTATGGGACCTATCTTCAAAGAGCATTTTTTTTTCTTGTTTTGAGATTCTCAATTAATATTTTCTGTTAGGACAGTTAAATCTGAAAAAAAATTGTTATATAATGATGAGAAGATAATAGAACGTGGATGATATATGTGATGAGAAGATGGTTAAGGTGTGGTCAGAGAATAACTCAATTAAGTTAATTAAAAAACTTACTTTATTTATAATCTTAACACTTTCTTGAGACTAGTTAATACTGTTTAAATAAATAAAATGTTATCCATTTTAGTCTCAAAATATTTTTATTCTATTTATAAGTCCGACGTTTCGGCCAATGTGGCCATCCTCAGGCACAATCTTAGAACTAAATAATTTTAGAAAACAACTTCATTCAAGCTATTCTGCCCATGGCAATCCAACAAATTACCCTAATTAATCAATTTTCACATTAAAATAATTTTTATTTTTATTTTAATGCGAATATTGACTAATCAGGGTAATTTGTTGGATTGACCTGAGCAGAATAGCCTGCATGAAGTTGTTTGTTTAAATGTTTTGGTTCTAAGATTGTCCCTAAATATGTTTTGAGACTAAAATGGATAAAATTTTCTTTACTTAAACAACATTAAAAAACTTATTATTCAGAGCCAACGTTTCGGCCAGAATTACTAGTCCTTCATCAGGGCTGAGAAAAAAAACAAAACATGTACATATGTTAAAATAAAATATATCTTATTTTCAAGAAAATATGTTATTTTACATACATATTGAATCATTAATTGGAGTGACGGGTAGCAGCATGGTAACGCGCCTGTCTGCCAACCCAAAGGTTACGAGATCGAGTACCGGCCCTATTCGGGAATTTTTCAAGCATACTCACTCAAAACCTACCCCGGGGTATTTGTGAGGGCCGTTAGCCAATGGATGGCACTCACAAAATTAGGCGAGGGAGTGACGCCTAAGAAAACCACAAGTCATGGCACGCGCGAAGTATTAACTGCGTACTTCGCGCGTGGCCTTGAACCTCTATGGTCTGTCGTGTCAATAATAATAATAATAATTAATCACTTATATATACGTTTTATGTCTCACTTCTTTCATTCACTCTATTTTTTTCTATTTTCATTCTGTACAATTATTTAATTTAATCATTCTATATATCCTTTTATTATCCTCATACAAGACTAAAAAGACAAGAAACTGCTCGTAGATTCCGACTATTGCTACAGAACATTTACTAGACAAACGGTCTAAATTGCCAATCCATTACAAAAGACTGATCAACATGACTATTATAAGGCCTATCTGGACATACGGAGTTGAGCTTTGGGGCTCCACTAAACCATCAAATTCCTCCAGAATCCAATCCTTACAGTCCAAAATCCTTAATGCTCCTTACTTTGTCACAAATCAATTCATCCATCAGGACCTCAATATTCCATATGTTGCCGATTTGGCCAGAACCAGATACCGTTCTTTCCATAATAAACTTCTCAACGACCCAAATCCACTTGTTTCTAACCTGGTTTTTTCTTCATTACCTAATAATCCTCCTAGGTGTCTGAAAAGAAGATGGCCTCGAGATCTTCTCCTCTAGAAATGTAATTGGAGTTCTATCAGTGGGTAGATTCTCCACATGTTTTTATCACGTCACTATGTCACCTACAGCAAATTTACTTGTTGTATATATGTGTATACAGTTGTAAATATCAATAAATAAATTATTAAAAAAATATATATATCCTTTTATTCGTTGGTTTTTATCTTGTTTTTTTGTTTTTAGCCCTGATGAAGGTTAGAAATTCTGGCCGAAACGTTGGAACTAATATATACGTTAGTAATTAAATTATTTGTGTTATTCTCAGACCACAACCATCTTCTCCTCACATCTGTTATATATATATTTCCTGTTCTTATATATATCTCCATAACATCACAAAAAATTCAAAAGTTAAAACCACATTTATCGACAGGAGAAGACAAATAATCCGTCAAATTCCTCCCAGACAATGTTTTAATCATAAAATCAAAGAAGGCGCCCCCCGGCAGTTGTATTGATTGCTTGGCTAATTGATGCTAGTGTTTGCCCCATCCCAGTTGTTCCCTATCCAAAGTGGAGTCCTGGAGGAAGAGACCAATCCTGCATTTACTTAATCGTGTTAGCCGGCAAAGAGTCCTTCTTTCCTGCTACAATTAAAATGTAAATAACTTTACCGTTTCAATCAGTGTTTCACTTAGCCCAAGGATTCGCCCTCCTGTCCTTTAGCTGAGCTAAAACACAGCATGAAAAATAAAAGTTTTACAATAGACCAGTCTAGAAGAATGAGTGAAAAGCTGCATATTAAATAATTTTAATAAATTACAAAAAAAAAAAATAAAAGATTTTCCAAATCGGTTTTTGATATAACTCTTGTTTTTCTTTTTTTTTTTTACGAGACAAGGAGCAGCGAGAATGAACCTATTGTCATTAAAGTACAAGAGCTCAAGGTGATGAGGCAAACACTCCTAATAGTACAAGACCCCAGGAGGAGAAAAAAAAAACAGTTATTTCAACCTAATTTTGTATTACCCTAATAAAAACTATGTTTAAAGTACTAGCCGAAATTGATGAATCTGCTAAGTATAAGTAGCGGGAATACAAAATGGCGCCTGTCGTATGGTCCCTGAGAAATAATTTTTAATAAATCAAAACTTTGGTCAGAACTGCTAGAAATCAACATTTTGTCAAATATTTTTATTTATTTATTGATATTTACAACTGTATAAAAAACATAACAAGTAAATTTGATCATAATGACATAATGATAATGATATGATACAGCATGTAGAACTCTAAAAACATTTTACAATGTAAGGTCACGAGGCCATCTTCTTTTCAGGGGTCTCAGAGAATTGCCAGGAATGGAAGAGGAAGCAAGGTTAGAAACTAGTGGGTTTGGGTGGTTAGGGAGTTTATAATGAAAGGAATGATATCGGGTTCGGGCTAGATCGGTTACATAAGGAACATTTAGGTCTTTATGGATGGTTTTA
>NW_027115249.1:952555-953438 GCF_000696795.3 Halyomorpha halys | reverse complement strand
GGTTCGGGCTAGATCGGTTACATAAGGAACATTTAGGTCTTTATGGATGGTTTTATTAGTAACAAAATAAGGAGCATTGAGGATTTTACGAAGAATTTTGGATTGTAAGGATTGGATACGAGAGGAATTAGGAGGTTTAGTGGAGCCCCAAAGCTCAACTCCGTATGTCCAGATGGGCTTGTTATTGTCATGTAGATCATGTAGACCAAGAAAAGGTAAGGGGAATACAAAATGGCGGCTTTCGTATGGTCCCTGAGAAATTATTTTTAATAAATCAAAAATTTGGTCCGAACAGCTAGAAATCAACATTTTGTCGAATATCATGAAAAGTACTAAAACGAATTTAAACGTCTTAAACTACTTTATAGTACACTAAACTAGCTTTAATTTGAGAGTTAAAAGACAATTTTACGTCGAATAGTCAAAATTGATGAGTCTGCAAAGTATAGGTAGGGGGAATAATAAAAGGTGGCTGTTTCAAAACATTTAAAAAAAAGTTTTCATTCTCCGGCTCCATAT
This sequence comes from Halyomorpha halys, assembly GCF_000696795.3. Lineage (NCBI taxonomy): Eukaryota > Metazoa > Arthropoda > Insecta > Hemiptera > Pentatomidae > Halyomorpha > Halyomorpha halys. The sequence continues at coordinate 952,919 of NW_027115249.1, read as the reverse complement.
CTTTAAAACTACCAACACACTAGAAAACCTAAAATAACACAATTTAAAGAAGAGTAAATTTGTTAAAATATGAGCCCTAATAGAGCTATTTACAATCAATTGTTCCCCAGATATAGATTTTTAAAAAGCAACACTTCATAAAAAATGCACTGAAAAATCTATTGATAATGAATTTAATTGATAAATCTATATATCAAAAACTATTTGACGTAATATTTCCTATTAAAACTCAAATTAAAGCTAGTGTATTGTACTATTAAGTAGTTATTCACGTTTTAATTTGTAGGAGTAGTAGTTGATATTCGACAATCTACATATTTTCTCATCATCCGTTCCTTTCTTACTAATAGATTATTCCAAGTAA
>NW_027115249.1:933203-951660 GCF_000696795.3 Halyomorpha halys | reverse complement strand
CTACTGGGTAGTTTCTCTACATGCTGTATCATATCATTATCATTATGTCATTATGATCAAATTTACTTGTTATGTTTTTTATACAGTTGTAAATATAAATAAAAATATTCGACAAAATGTTGATTTCTAGCAGTTCTGACCAAAGTTTTGATTTATTAAAAATTATTTCTCAGGGACCATACGACAGGCGCCATTTTGTATTCCCCCTACCTATACTTGGCAGACTCATCAATTTTGACTATTAATTATACATAGTTTTCATTAAAGTAATAAAAAATTGGGGTGAGATAACTGCCTTTTTTCTCCTCTTGGGCTCTCGTACTATTAGGAGTGTCTGTCTCAGCTTCTCATTTGTTAGTATAGCTACATTTTTGTTTGTTACTACATACATTTTTGACCAAGACCAATCAATTTTTTATTCGGAGCTCTATTTCTTTAACACTACCGAGAATAGAAAATCTAAGATAACATCATTTAAAGAAGAGTAAATTTGCTGAAATATTAGCCCTAATAGAGCTATTTACGTCCAATAGTTCTGGAGATATAGCCTTTTAAAAAGCAACATTTCATAAAAATGTACTAGAATATCAGTAGTTAGTGAATCTATTTTGAGAAATCTATATCACAATAACCATTCGACGTACAGAAGTCAATTAGCAATCACATTAAAGCTAGTTTAATGGACTATAAAGTAGTTTATGACCTTTACCTTCGTAGGAATTGTAGCTTTCATGATATTTGCTCAAATAAATTGATTTATAGTTGTTCGGACAATGAGTTTGATTTATGAAAACTTTATTTCAGAATCCATAAGACGTACTGATGTTAGTCAGCACTTAATTTAAAGTTAGATAAATTTATCATAAAATAGTTTATAATCTTTATATTTGTATGACTAGTAGTTTTATGATAATTGACAAAATAAATTTATCTTCGTAGGGATAGTTGTTTTTATAATATTCACATATGAATATAAATTTGGCAAATGAACATTTGTACGAATAAGTATAAATCAATTTATTTTAGGAAATATCATGAAAATTACTTCTCCTTTGAAAATAAACGTCATAAATTACAATATAGCTCATTAATCTTGCTTTAATTTGAAATATGGATTTTTCAAAATAAATTCACTGACTACTGATCTTTCATGAAATATGTATGGATCGTACTTTTTTATGAAATGTTGCATTTTAAAACGCTATATCTCGAGAACATTTGATTGTGAATAGCTCTATTAGGACTTATATTTTAGGAAATTTACTCTTCTTTAAATGATGTTCTCTTAGATTTTCTATTGTTCTCGGTAGTTTTAAACATATAGAACTCCAAATAAAAAATTATTTTTAACAATTGAAACAGCCGCCATTTTTTATTCCCCCTACTTATACTTGTCAGACTCATCAATTTTGACTAGTAATTATACATAGTTTTCATTAAAGTAATCAAAAATTGGGGTGAGATAACTGCTTTTTTTCTCCTCTTGTACTATTAGGGGTATCTCATCATCACCTCCTCATTTGTTAGTATGTAGCTATTTTTGACCAACCGGCTCAAATAGATTTTCAAGATTAGTAACTCAAATTATGTAATCAGATCCGTGATTGTTTTAAAATATTTTTTTTTTTATTTATTTATTTATTGTAATTTACAACTGTACAAAATAATACAATAAGTAAATATGTAGTATGTTTCATATACACTTGAAAATCTTGGGAAGGAACCACCCATTGGTGGTACTTCAAACATTAATTTAAACTAGAAGGTCTCGTGGCCATCTTCTTTTCAGACGCCTCGGAGGATTATCAGGGATTTAAAACAATTTAAGTTTCAAATACTAAAAACAATGGTAGTATTAAATGAGGTAAATCTGTCCGTCATTTGATTTGTCATCGCTATTTGAGTGAACTACATAAATAACCTTTAAATTCAAACCCTCATATTACTCAGTAATGCTCCATGATTGTTTTTAAACAATTTGAGGTCAAATTGATGGAAGGTGGTCAGGAAGTGCAATCAGCAAATACACAAAAACTATTTATTTGAACTGACATTGCAACCTGAATTTCAGATCTTCATGGCTTTGTGACGTGTATGCGAATGGGTTTTTATCATGACGTTGGCCCTTAGTTTTATCTTTATTTGCTGATCAGCACTCATATCACAGCTAGTGTAATATACTATAAAGTAGCTTATGAGGTTTATCTATGTAGGGATAGTAGTTTTAAGTTTAATGATTCCTAAGACTATTGCAATATTTACTAGACAAACGGTCTTAATTGCCAATCCATTACAAAAGACTATTATAAGGCCCATCTGACATACGGAGTTGAGCTGTGGGGCTCCACTAAACCATCAAATTCCTCCAGAATCCAATCCTTACAGTCCAAAATCCTTAATGCTCCTTACTTTGTCACTAATCAAGTCATTTGTCAGGACCTCAATATTCCATATGTTCCCGATTTGGCCAGAACCAGATACCGTTCCTTCCATAATAAACTTCTCAAGCACCCAAATTCACTTGTTTCTAACCTGGCTTCTCCTTCACTACCTAATAATCCTCCTAGGCGTCTGAAAAGAAGATGACCTCGAGATCTTCTTCTCTAGAAATGTTATTGGAGTTCTATCTGTGGGTAGATTCTCCACATGTTTTTATCATATCACTATGTCACCTACAGCAAATTTACTTGTTGTATATATGTGTATAAATAAATTATTAAAAAAAAAAAAATGTGTCCTGAGATATAGTTTTACATTAACCAAAAGGAAACTATTATAAATCAACATCTTGTGAATGTATTTTGGCAAATATCATTAGCACTACTACTCCTCGAAGATGAACTTCATATACTACTTTATAAATCGTTAAACTACCTTTGATATGAGTGCTAATAGACATCTGTATGTCTAATGTTCCTCAGATTAAGATATCCCAAAATAAATTAACTAACTACTGATTTTTCAGCTAATTTTTTATAAAATGTTATTTTTTAAATATATCTCGAGAACTATTGAATGTTAATAGCTCTTTGAGTGCTCATATTTTAGCAAAATTACTTTACTTTAACTGATGTACTATTAGGTTTTTAAAGATGAGAAGATAGTTGGGGGTGCTATCAGTAAATGACACACGCAAGTTGAGAGAATTTAATTGTGCCAACGTTTCGGCCAGAGTTTCTAGCCTTCATGAGGGCTAAGAACATAGAGCAAGATAACAACCAATGAATACAAAAAAAAACATTAAAAAGAGAAAATATAAATAGTATGACACAAGTAAATATTTTAGAATATAAATTAGTAAAAATAAAGTGATGGAGAAATTCAAAAGTATAACGTTTAATTAAATATATAAGTATAATAACATAATCAAGAAAAGAATAGTTTAAAATTATATAATGCATAGAAACGTATATATATGAATATATGAATTTAATAATAATTAAAAAGTAAAGTTATGGAAAGAAAAAAAAAATTAATAAATAAAAGAAAATATATGTAACTGATGAAATATGTAAGTATAATACTTTTTTTTTTATTACTAATACTTTTTATTTATTGATAGATATTACAATCTGCCACACAGTTGTGGGCAATAGGTAATAGTGATGAATGATCTCATACATACTAAAATAAAATAAAATAAATTAACTGAATTAATAAGAATAAAAAAAAAAACACCTCTCTTAAAATATATACAAACAGAAGAATAAACAAAATGAACATAATCAAACTATCTGTATGAAAAATAAATAAATAAAATAACATAATGATAAAATAATATAATCTCTAGTCACATTTACACTCTAATATACAATATTTAAACAATCGACCTGAGGATCCCTGAGCCCACTCTATCCCCCACGTGTGAGGGGTAGAGCAGAGCTCAAAAGATCCCAACGCATCCCTCTCGCCGCATTACTGAAGTATAATACTAGAATAAAGAAGCAAAATATAAGGCTGAGTTAGGCAAAAGAAGTTAATTTTCATTCTGTATAATTATTTACTTGTGTCATTCTATTTATATTTTCTCTTTTTAATTTTTTTTTTGTATTCATTTGTTGATATCTCGCTCTTCGTCCTTAGCCCTGATGAAGCCTAGAAACTCTGACCAAGACGTTGGCACAATTAAATAAGTTCTCTCAACTTGTGTGTGTTTTTTTTCCTAACCGCTCCCCCAACCATCTTCTCATCATATACTAGCTTTTTAGTGTCGTAGGTTGTTTGTTTAACAACCGCTATTTTTTATTTCCCATTACTATACTTGGCAGACTCCTCAATTTTGAATAGTAGCTGTACATAGATTATTCGCCTTACCAGCCTTCTCCTCTGGTTCTAGCCTACCCACACCTTCTCATTTTACATATTAATACTCCTTATGTGAGTGATAAGAGCAAACTGATGCTAGAGCAAGAGTGGAATAGAGTTGTCGAAGAACACTCTAGGATACAAGTTGTATATAGTAGTAGTATACAGCAAGTCTGTAATTGTAATCTAGTCTGCAAATAAATATTGTAAATAATATGTGCGATCCTCTGTAATCTCCCTTCATATAGTGTAGTGATTGTGTTGTGTAGGCGAGATATCGTTGCCAATAAAAATTATCATAACTTTTATTTTTATTTTTTTCAGAATAGCCTACATGAAGTTTTTTTTTTTTTAAATATTTAGTTCTAAAATTGTATTAAGATTGTCCCTGAGGATGCCCGAATTGGCCGAAACGTCGGACTTAATAAATAGAATTAAAATGTTTTGAGACTAAAATGGATCAAATTTTATTTATTTAAAGAACATTAAAAAACTTATTTATTAGTCCTAACGTTTCGGCAAGAATTTCTAGTCCTGCATCATAGCAAAGAACAAAAAACAAGACATATAATTATATTATTTTATATATGTTAAAATAAAATATATGTTATTTTAAATAAAATATATATTTTTTACTTACATATATAATTATGTATATATACGTTGTATTTCCCACTTCTTTCATTACTTTATAATTTAGCAATTATTCTGTACAATTATTTACTTTAATCATTCTATATATCCTTTAATCCATTGGTTTCTTCATATAGCATAGTGATTGTGCTGTGTAGGCGATATTTCGTTGCCAAAAATACTTTTGATTCCTTTTTTTTATTTCATAATCTGTTATAACCATTTTAACATCTCTTATATGGTAATCGCTTTGGCGTAAAGACACCTTCTCCTTCTTCCTTCTTCCCTGAACGCATCACTACAATGTACACTTGCGTTGCCCGCAGGTGCGGCTGCGAGGAGTGCGTGACTTCCCGACAAGAAGACTCGCTGCGGCACTCGAGGTCGAGGATCCACGCCTACCGGGCCTTGGCCTCTCCTTCCCTCATAGCACTCAGCTCCAAAGACCCCATCCTCACCGCCTTCGAGCTGTCCTGGGAGCTGAGGAGACTCAGCTTTATGGAGCACGAGTTCAAGACTGAATATCAAGTAAGTATTCTAATACTAATAATGAATAATTTATTATAACATAATAATACAAATATTTATGATAACTTTATATTTGCCAGAAGCACTAGCCAATGTGCTGGAAAACTCTCTTCTAATAATACACCAGCACCATAGGATCAAGTATGAACTAATAAAGCTAAGAAAAGGATTACTTCGAGGTACGCGAGTTAAGGAACCAGTATTATAAATTTAAACAATTGCCCCTTGCCCAACTGTAGGTTCAGTCACTTTGGACATATGGTTCCATGTGTTCACATTTCCCAACAAAAGAAACTCAATAAAAATAACTACGTTTCCAAAAGGCCCTTGAGACCATTCTAACAGCCCTTTCAAGTACCCTATATCAATAGCAAGGCCTGTCACTTAGGCAGGTACATGCCGTCATCTAACAATGGACTTGCATCAGTCAAACTATTTTATGGTTAACATATGTAAGTCAGTGCACAAAAGTCTTAGGTCATGGAGTCTTTCTTAGAAATTAGACCTCCCAACTTCTCGCCACGCCTTTTCCCCCCTTCCAGATATTTCCTAAATTATCTGATTGGTCCATATCCCTTCTCCTATTTCACTATTTTTTCCTACCCCCTCTTCCCAAGTGTTTATATATATTTCCCAGACTAGATAGCTAAGTAAGAGAGAAGTTAGAAGATAGAGACTGAGTAACAGTAACATGTTGTTCTTGTAAATATGTTAGAATAAAGTCATTTTAGTCTTCACTGATTTTTTATGTTATGTAATTCGCGGACATACTGACCTTTTCTAAAATCGGTGATACAGCTTTGGTTTTGGATCCGAAGGAGGTGGTTTGAGAATAATGATCTTGACCAGATGGATGGGGTTTTCTCAGCAACTTGTTGTATAAGCCTTTATGTTTATAACCTTCCTTCCAGACCCTCATGTTATTGTTTATTTCAGTTTTGATTTAAGTAATTAATTATAACATGCCTAGAGTGAGTGAAAAGTGAAATTTGTGTGAAATTTTAGCTTATGAAATGAAATGAAAAAATAACTTTATTCTGGGACATATGTCCCCTAAGAATAATTACATGGTTCATATAGTGAGATTTTTATATGGCCAGCGTTTACAAATTTTCAGACAGTAGAATGAAATTACATTGTTTTTTTACTGTTTTTTTCTCGAATGTATCATTAAAATTATCCATTCTGGTTTAAAAACAGGGATATGAATACCACAAACACACGAAAGAACTGAGCTGTCACAACAACAAAAATGGCGGCGATCTCAACTGGTCTATTGTGTGACGTCATTCTCCATTTAACAGACTCTCAGCCATATTAAATGTTATTTCGTTTTACCACGGCCAAAGAAGGCAATTTTTTTTCGATTTAACATGAGTTTTTCCATTTAACACGCTTTAACATGTTAAACCAAAGATCATGAATACCCCTATAAGAAGGAGTCCCTTAGAAGACCAAGGTGTTAGCATTGGGGATTTAGCGATCTTGGCGGAAAATATTATTTTGAACTGTTTCTGAATTATACTTTACCACCAGCATGGGAATAAGCTCCGAGCATATCTAGCATTATTTATTTGCTTCTTTCTTTAAAGATTTTTATTCGTTTTTTTAACTTTCTGGTTTCTTTTATTTTATTTATTTATTGACTTATTTATCTATTATTTAACTTATTTATTTTTTATTTAGACTTATTTATTTATTTTTTAACTAATTTATTACTTTTTTAACTAATTTATTTGTTTACTACTGCTACCATTAGTTTATTCTTAATTATTTCTAAATTTCAATTTATTTATAACTTCGTTTTTTTTATTATTTTATGTTTTAGGTGTGCTTACCGACAGTTTTAACAAAGATTTAACAAGTCCATAAATTTAAATAACAGTAAAATCTGACAATTGTTACAGCAGCTATAGAAAAACGAAAATATTTTTTTTTCTCCTTTAGTTAATTATAATTTTCTTTATATTTTATATTAATCAACTATTTATTACGTCTGACATTGGGTGGTAGTTAATAAATAAAATTAAAGATACTTAATATATGATAAATATATGATCAATAATATTTTTTTTAAATATTTATTTATTGCTATTTACAACTGTACATTATAATACATAAATCTGAACTAAGTTAAATTGGAGTGTTACAGGTGTGTAGAGAAACTACCCATTGGTAGCACTCTAATGACATTTTACATTAGCTGGCCTCGTGGCCATCTTCTTTTCAGGCGCCTCGGAGGATTGTCAGGAATTGAAGAGGATGCAAAATTAGAAACTAGGGGGTTTGAGTGGTTAAAGAGTTTATAATGGAAGGAGTGATATCTGGTTCGGGCTAGATCGGTTACATATGGAACATTAAGATCTTTATGGTTGATTTTATTTGTGACAAAATAAGGAGCATTGAGGATTTTATGAAGGATTTTAGATTGTAAAGATTGAATAAGAGAGGAATTCGAAGATTTAGTGGAGCCCCAAAGCTCAACTCCATATGTCTAGATTGGCCTTATTACAGTCATGTAGATCAGTCTTTTGTAATGTGTTGGAAGTTTAGAAATAATATTTTATTTTTCACTCTTTTATTCTCATTTTTACTATTCAATTTAACAAATCTTAGTGGACTAGAAAATGCACACAATTTCAATTTCGTATGACTTCTCGTACTTGAGGTGAGCTCTTTACATACTCTCAGACAATGAGATCATTTTGCGAAAGTTTTTTATTAGGACTAAGGGAACCTCAAAATGTGTATCATCGTCAAAAATTCAAATTCGAAATTTTCACAATCGCAATACTTCTCCTAATTATGTATTCAATATATAGGTATTGTATATGCAAGTGATAGTGGTAGTCTAAATTAAGTTAGATTTAAATTAAATAATTTTAAAAAACAAGCATTAGCAAATAAAAACATAGTACAGTGAAGTGTCTTAATTACTAACATATAAGAATATTATATTAATAATATTAGAAACCATATGTACATAGTATAGTGTTATTGTGGTTGAGTGAGGTTCATCTCACCTCTCTACCCAGAAGTGTTGCGGGTTCGAATCGACTCTATAAGGATTGACTTCTAATTCATCGAGGACCAATTCTTAACTGGGCATATGTCTTTATACTATGGTCATTTTTACTTACTATCATGGCTGGAACACATAATTATGTTTGTTGCGTCCAATAACATATGGTTAGGCGTGTATAACTAAAGACATTGGCGTGACGTTATTTTATGTTATATTAAACAATTAATTTTTTTATTTCATTTCATTAAAATTTATTCATAAAATAATACAGCTACTTTTTTGTTTATAATACATTTATTAACCAGTTTTATGAATTTATGTAATATATAACTGGTAATAACCACTAGAATCAATCAATAGCCAGCTTCGAGATACATAATATGTTCTCCCACTTCTTACTATGTTTATATCTTGTTTTCATTTAGCCCCACTTTTCTCAGTCCGCCGGTGTTCCTCAAGGAGTATCTTAGGTCCCATTCTTTATACGGTTTATACAGCTGACATCCCAACCCACCCTAACACAGTCCTAACAACGTACGCTGACGACACATGTATACTGTCTGTAAACAACGACCCAACTAATGCATCACAAACACTACAGGCATACATAACTTCTATTGAAGAATGGTTTCGAAACTGGAAAATCGAAATAAATCCTGACAAATCCCATCAGATCACCTTTACTCTCCGTCGTAAACCTCTACCCTCTTGTCCTACAGTATTTTTTCTAAATATTCCACTAACGCCTGTCGAACAGATCCGTTACTTAGGACTCCATCTTGACAAGTGACTTATTTGGAATCCACACACAAGACTGAAACGACATGAAACTGCTCGTAGATTCCGATTGCTACAACACTTACTAGACAAACGCTCTAAACTTCCCATTCACTACAAAAAATTAGAATACCCTATGATAATCAGACCAATTTGGACATATGTAATTGAGCTCTGGGCTATACCAAACCATCAAATTCCTCCCGTATTCAATCACTACAATCCTAAATCCTACGTAACATCCTTGATGCTCCTTATTACGTCACAAATAAACTCATTCACAAAGACCTTAACATCCCATTCGTTGCAGATTTGGCCCAAAACAGATATGCGTCTTTTCATTCCAAACTCCTTACCCATCCTAACCCATTAATTCTTAATCTTTCATTAATCAGCTTATAGTACCACCAATGGGTGGTTCCCTCCCAAGATTTTCAAGTGTAAATGAAACATACAACAAATTTACTTATTGTATTGATTACTTGTACAGTTGTAAATCACATTAAATGTGTAAATAATCATTTAGCCCTGACGAAGCCCTGCAAAGTGGAGAGAAACACTGGTTAACAATAAATATGTTTTGCTTCTATTTCAATACTTCACTTGGCCGCCACCCGGACAATATTCATACTGTCAATATCTTCTTCCAAAATTAGATTTAATTTAAAGATACGCTATCTTGGACTACATCTAGACAAACTAACCTGGAATCGTCACACAAGACTGAAAAGAGAGGAAACTGCACGTCGATTTCGATTATTACAACACATACTAGACAAAAGTTCTAAACTTCCAACACATTACAAAAGACTGATCTACATGACTGTAATAAGGCCAATCTGGACATACGGAGTTCAGCTTTGGGGCTCCACTAAACCTTCTAATTCCTCTCGTATCCAATCCTTACAATCCAAAATCCTCAATGCTCCTTACTTTGTTACAAATAAAACCATCCAACCATCTAGCCCGAACCAGATATCAATCCTTCCATAATAAGCTCCCTAACCACCCAAGCCCACTAGTTTCTACCCTTATTTCCTCTTCGATTCCTGGCGATCCCAGGGCGTTTGAAGAAGATGGCCTTATATTGTAAAAATTGTTTTAGAGTACCAATGGGTAGTTTCTCTATATGTTCTATCATACCATTATGATCTTACTTCCAATTTACGTGTTGTATTTATAAATAACTATCAATAAATTAATAAAAAGATTGAGGTTATTTTTGTACTGTATTTTTTTAATATATAAAAGAAATGATAAAATCCTTAAATTAAGCTTATTATAATTTCTTTTTTATATTTAAAAAAAAATAATTTTTTTTTACATATTTTCGCATTTTCTATGTATATTTATTTTAATGTTCTGTTACTTTTTACAATATTGGTATCTAGTTTTCATTGATACCTGACGAAGTGGGACGAAACGTTGGTAAACAATAAACAGTTTTTTTTTACTATTTTGATAGCTTTATTGACCGCCACCCGGACTATCTCTCTACAATCTAAATCTCATTTTGCTAACTCTGTCCAACTTGCGTTTTCCTTATTCATGTAATCATAGAAAGGAAAGCAGAAGGCTAGAAATGCAGATGTGGCAAAAGCGGTTCTCGCAGCTCGGACATTAAATCAGTATAATAAATGACGTATGTTTGTGTGCAATTTCACGCTCCCCGGTCGCGAGAGAGAGTCTCTTATCATCTTGCCCAGTCGCTTCTCCGGCAACCTTAGTCCGCTCTACCGCGGGAACTTAATATTCTGAATTATCGCAGGTCGGAGTGTGCAGAATCAGGGAGCATAATGTCGTAAATTCTTGCACAAGAAGACAGTTGGCGTGAACCGAGTGATTTTATCGTAACAAGCATTTTCATATTCCAAAGGGATCTCTCCTCTAGTGGTTCTCAAATTGAATGCCGCTGCACCTCGTAATACAAGAAGAGCTGGGAACAAAAAAAGGCAGTTATTTTTTTATTACTTCAATAAAAACTATGTATAATTACTTGTCAATATTTATGAGCCTGCCAAGTAATAAAAAATTGGAGCTATTTCAAAACGTTTAAAAACCATATTTTTTCATTCGGAGCTTCATATCTTTAAAACTATCAACAACACTAGAAAACCTATGAGAACATTATTTAAATTGGAGTCAATTTGATAAAATATAAGCCCCGATAGAGTTGTAGCTTTTTAAAAAGCAACATTTAATAAAAAATGCATTGATATTCAGAACTTAGTAAGTTTATTTTGAGAAATCTATAACTCAAAAACCATTTCACTAACAGATATCTATTTACACTGAAATTAAAGCTAGTTTAATGAGCTATAAAGTAGTATAAAGACTATCTTCAACATTTCAAATTCAAAATTTATATTCATACCTGAATAACATAAAAACTACTACCCCTACGAAGATGCGTGTAATTAACTACTTTATTCTAAGTTGAATTACCATTATTTTAAGTGCGAGCAGATAATAAATATAAATCAAAATTGTTTTCCCTACGACTATAAATTATCATTTGTGAATTTATTTTGTTGAATATCATGAAAACTGTACGTCGAATGGTTTTTGAGATATTTAAGATTTCTCAAAATAAATTCGCTAACTACTGATTTTTTTAGCTAATTGTTTATAAAATGTTGCTTTTTAAAATGTATATCTCGAGAACTATTCAATGTAAATAACTCTATTAGGGCTCATATTTTAGCAAATTTACTCTTCTCTAAATGACGTTGTCTTAGGTTTTCTAGTTTTGTTGATAGTTTTTGAGATATTAAGTTCCGAATGAAAAATTAATTTTTTTTTAACGTTTTGAAACAGCCGCAATTTTTTATTTCCTCCACCTATACTTGACACATCAATTTTGACAAGTAATTATACATAGTTTTCATTAAAGTAATAACCAATTGGGCTGAAATAACTAACTTTTTTCTCCTCTTGGGCTCTTATACCGTCCGGATGGAGTCTTTTTCTCAAAATATTATGAGAAAAAAACATCAAATATACAGTGTGTTAAAGCCATCTCAAATCGACGAACTCTTTTTGAAGGAAAGCTTTAAAAAAAAATAATAAACTGGATCAACTATAAACATTTATTTGGTGAGGCCAATAATAGAAAACATAAACATATAATAAAACAAAATAATGAATATAAATCAAAATACAAACCCTTTTATATAAAAATAAAATTAGTAAAACGATTTGTGTATTGAGAGAAACGAGTTTAAAAAATCAATACATATGTATTAAATAGAATACTGGTTGACGAGTCCGAATGATCAGAGACGAGATGTTACGGCCCTAATAGTACAAGAGGAGAAAAAAGAGCACTTTTTGATTACATTAATAAAAACTATGTATAATAAATAGACAAAACTGACGACTCTGCCAAGTATATGTAGGGGAAATAAAAAATTGCGGCTGTTTCAAAGCGATAAAAAAAAATTGATTTTTCAATCGGAGCTCTATATCTAAAAAACTACCAACAACACTAGAAAATCTAAGAGAACATTATTTAAAGAAGAGTAAATTTTCTGAAATATTAGCCTTAAAAGACTATTTATGTCCAATAGTTCTTGAGATATAGCTTTTTAAAAAGCAACATTTCTTACGAATCTACTGAAAGATTAATTTATTTTGATAAATTTATATCACAAAAACCATTTGATTCACAGATTTCTATTAGCACTTAAATTAAAGCTAATTAAATGGACTATGAAAAAGTTTCTGACCTTTACCTTCGTAGGAATAGTAGTTTTCATGATATTTGACAAAATAAACTCACAAAATGTTAATTTCCAGTTGTTCGTATAAAATGTTGGATTTTTTAAACAATATATCTCTAGATCCATAAGATGTACATATATTTGCCAGCACTCAAAATAAAAAAAATTTAACTTACTATAAAGTAGTTTATGACAATTATCTTCGTAGGGGTAGTAGTCTTTATGATATTTATATATGAATATAAATTTTGCAAATGAAAATCAATTTATTGTAGCAAATTGCATGTACTTATATGTACTTAAACTATAATAGTTTAATAATAATAAATAGTCAAAGCTGACGACTCTGCCAAGTATAGGTAGAGGAAATAAAAAATGGCGGCTGTTTCAAAACGTTAAAAAAAAATTAATTTTTCATCCTGAAAACTATTAACTATTAAAAACTACCAACAACACAAGAAAACCTAAGAGAACGTCATTTAAAGAAGAGTAAATTTGCTAAAATTATGAGCCCTAATAAAGCTATTTACGTTAAATAGAGATTTTTAAAAAGCAACATTTGATAAAAATGTACAGAATGTATTGAAAGATCAGTAATTAGTGAATTTATTTTGAGAAATCTATATCTTAAAAACTATTTTACGTACACATGTATATTAACTTTCAAATTAAAACTAGTTTAATGGACTATAAAGTAGTTTAGGTAGTTTATTTTCGTAGGAGTAGTTATTGCATGAAATTTGCAAAAATAAATTGATTTATAGTTGTTCTAAATTTATATTCATATGCGAATATCATAAAAATTACTATCCCTACGAAGATAAGTGTAATAAACTATTTTATAGTAAGTTAAATTTCCTTTATTTTGAGTGCTGGTAGATATATGTGGGTCTTATGGTTCTAGAAATATACTTTTTTTCAAAAATCAAACATTTTATCGGAACAACACTCATCAATTTTGACTAGTAATTATTATTACATAGTTTTGATTAAAGTAATAAACAATTGTGGTGAAATAACTGCCGTTTTTCTTCCCGACTCTTGTACTATAAAGAAAGGATGATCCACACCGATTGGTCAGAGGAAGAAAGTACAAATTATTAGTGTGCAATTTAATTTGTATAGCAACTAGAAGGATAAATGTATATAACTTCTAAAGTAATGATTTTAACACCGGCACAATATCCACTTTACTGGAAGTTACCATTTCAGCCTACAAATAAGGTTACTGTTGCACTATCACATTATCTCTTGTTATGAACTACCACGACATAAAACTGTCTCTGTGTAAACGGATCTTAAGTATATTGATTTGACCTCGACATGCTACCTCCGTGTTTCGTCAGTACATCTTATTTTCATTTTCTACGATTTGCATAATGATTTCAAACACTCCACTGAGAGGACATCCTTTCCTTATTTTAATAAAACTCTCAGATCTCGTAAGCAGTCAACATGCCTCGAGCATCATTCAGGAAAATATGAAAAATACCTCGAGAAGATATTCGTAATATTCGAGCCACCACCGAGGAAGAGGGGCGTGTTTTTAAAATCTCTCTCATGTAGATATAAATGCATAAGAAGGAGAGGGTGGGCTTATGCATAATGCATAGAAATATCCAATAGGTGGCGCTCTAGTAGCCTAATATCTGATTTTACTTGCTAATCGCTTGGTTAATATCGATCTCTCTCTCCGATACATGGAATCGATTACTCAATTATCGATAGCAGGCTGGAGTTAATGCGGACCTGTTGCTATAGATAAGAGCTAGAGCGAGTCGCATTGAATGAGTCCGCTGTAATTAGAGCCCTCTGCCGAGTCTCATTGTACCACGAGTGCTCCTTCAGAATCCTTTAGAATTTCAGGCTCCAGGGTACTCCTGGAGTAAACTGTGTTATGGATTTTTTTTCTCGCTTTTAACAAGATTTTTTTGTATTATTAACGACTTAATTTTTCTCTTTAAAACACATTTAATTGATAAAACACTCATTTCATCAAGCTGTTTTGGAAATTAAATCATGAAATAAAATTTATTACTATTTTTAAAAGGGGTTTTATCATTCCCTTACTATATTGCATTTATAGGATAAGTAAAAAAGCATTGTAACAATTTCGTATAATGACAATGGTCAAATAGTTTTTTTTTTAAATAATTTATTGATTGTTATTTACAACTATATAAAAATATACACAACCAGTAAATATCCTATGAGTTATAAAATGACATAATTTTAACATATGGAGAATCTATCCATTGATAGAACTCCAATAACATTTCTAGCGAAGAAGATCTCGAAGCCATCTTCTTATCAGATATCTAGGAGGATTATCATGTAATGAGATTAGAAACAAGTGGGTTTGGGTGGTTGGGAACTTTATCATGGAAGGATTGGTATCTGGTTCTGGCCAAATCGGCAAAATTAAGAAAACTTAAAGGTCCTGATGGATGACTTGATTTGTGACAGAGAACAGGTCTGCCTCAATACCGTCCAACCATCTCATTCTGGAACGTTTACGCTTTCGAATACCACCCAGCTTTTCAAGAAGCAGTTTCCTTGGCAGGCAATCCTCCTTTTTATGCAAATCTCCTATATTCTTCCACATGCGCGAACCACCTCAGTCTTCCCTTTTTTATTATACTAACTATGTCAGGCTGACCATACAGTGTTCTTAAATCTTCATTTTTTTCTTATTTTTCACTCTCCATCAGAGTAGACTGGTCCATATATTTTTCTGAGTATCTTTCTTTGCCAGGTGCATTGTCGCTTTTCCATATCCTTTGTCAGGACCCATGTCTCATTGCCATAGGTCACTTTTGGGCGAATAATATTCTTGTAAACAATGAACTTAGGGCTTAAAGAAAGATCTTTGAACTTCAGAACTTTATGCACTGCAAAAAAGCAGCGATTTACTGTTGCTATCTTCTTGCGTAGTTCATTCTTTTCGATGACTAATGTAATGCATTCAAATTGCAAGGTTAATTAATATTGTTTTAACTCACATATCCACAACAAGAAACATGTGTTTTTAATGTTAATTAAATACAGATTTACTTAAACTAATTGTAAACTAAAAAGAACAATCTTAACTAACAAAGGCCCTATCCTATCTTATTCTAATTATATCTATCCTATCCCTAAATATATATCTATGTACTTATTACTAACTTATAATCTAACCTACAATTATAATACTTAATATTGTTATCTATGTGCAAAGGTGAACAATAACGCGTACGTACTTGCACTCAGCTGGTCGTGGCAGAGAGAGAGAAAGATCACTTCTCAATACACAGTTTTTAAACATAACTCAGCTCACAGAGAAACCAAACAATAAACTAGACTTTACATCAATGTAGATTCATTAAAAAACAACCAACGACAAAAACATGATTTTTCTCTCCCTCTTTGCCCGATACCTCCCGCGCATGCGCTGCCAACACCAATTCTTCTGTCTCGTTTATTACATTAATGCTCCAAATATTTAAAAGCCCTAAAACTGGGAAGTTATAACCATTGATATTAATTATATGTGGTGGCATTGGTGTGAGGTTCTGGGTGCTCTTCATGTAATCATGTCTTTTGTAATAGACGGGATGCTTAGACCGTTTTTCTACTAAGTAAATCGACGAGCAGTTTCCTTTCTGACTTGTATAAGGATTCCATGTCAGTCGTTTGTCCAGATGTAGTCCCAAGTTATAGATCTGTTCTACAGAAATAAATGGGGGTATTAATAAGGGATACTATGGAAAAGAAAATTAGGAAACTACTGGGGTATATAATTAAAATAAAGTATATATTTACCCGATATACCCACAGAGTTGGACAAATAGGAAACTAATATTTATTTACGATATGTATTTATCAATGGTTCATTTATGAATAAGGGTCGTATCCATGGCAACATATCCATGGCAACATATCCATGGCAGCATATCCATGGCAACATATCCATGGCAACATATCCATGGCAACATATCCATGGCAGCAGCATATCCATGGCAACATATCCATGGCAACATATCCATGGCAGCATATCCATGGCAACATATCCATGGCAGCATATCCATGGCAACATATCCATGGCAATTTTAGAGATTAGTTTTAGATATGGCTAATTTTTGCCTAACTCTGCTGCCCAGAGATCTCCTGCAGAGCCAAGTTTCCATCCTTGGAGGATTCACAGTCCGTAACCTAAGACTCAGCCTGTCCATTTATATTATAACCAGCTACCTAACCTAAAAGAACACACATTGTCGAGGCATTCTGGTATCGAGTACCTCAAATATTTGATTAGAGTCACAACAATTTTGATTGTTTATTTTGATAAATTTCCCAAATCACACGCAAATCCATAACTGTACTCAAACAATTCCTAAAATTCCGTAATTCCATTCCTCAGAACACTCGTCAGCTCCTAGTATCCTCTCTTGTCTTCCCCCACTTCGACTACGGATCCTTGGTGTACGGAGGGCTGTCTGCAGGAATAGAGTTGAGACTGAAGAGACTCATGAATTGCTTTGTAAGATGTATCTTTGGGTTCCCTAGGCACTCTCTAATCTCTCGCTGGTATTCCGAGTTGAAGTGGCTCTATCCAACCTCCCGAAGGCAATACCTCCTTGGTGTTTTTCTATTCCAAGTTCTTAACATCAAAAAACCTACCTATATCCTAGATCTCCTCACTCTTCGTTCATCCATCCACTCATTAAACACCAGATCCCATCCGAATGATTTATATATGCCCTCCTATAGAACCTCCTTCTTTAGCAAATCCTTCGTCATACGTGCAACCTCCCTCTTGAATTCTCTTCCCATCTCCATTCGCCAGTCCTCATCCATTCTCTCCTTTAAACAACAGCTATTCCTTCATTTATTGAATAACCAAACCTCCACATCTTTGTAATCAAATAAATAGGCAGTTATTGATTAACATTATAAACAGTAGTGTAAAGCCAATATACCAATGTAATTTCATTCTACTATCTGAAAATTTGTAAATGCTCGCCAGATAAAAATCTCACTATATGAACCTTGTAATTATTCTTAGGGGACATATGTCCCAGAATAAAGTTATTTTTTCATTTCATTTCATTTCAACAATCTAACATTTAATACAATCACTTCTTTGTGAATTCTTGATAAAAAAGAAACTGTATCTCTGGTTAACGAATGGTTTTAGTTTTTATGTTCCAACGACCTGTTCTGTTCATGCTTAAACCTATATACTTTTTATTTTAAGAACTCGTACATCAAAGTTCCCCAGACTAATTTTTAAATTTAAATTCTCTTTTGATTGTGAGAAGGCAAGACATCTGTAAGAATAACAAAAGTATAAACTCCCATAAAAATGTATGTATCATTTTTTATTTTGTTACAAATATATTTCTCTCATATTTACTCCTCAATAAATATTTTTAAAAAACACTTAGTCATTGTTGTAACGGCTTTTTTAATTCTGAGTTTGACC
>NW_027115249.1:930500-932938 GCF_000696795.3 Halyomorpha halys | reverse complement strand
TCACTTCATTTTATTAATTCTATTTTGTAAAATTATTCATTTTATGTGTAAAATTATTCTGTTTATACTTTCTTTTTCTTTTTTTTTATTTTTCTATACTTACTGTGGTTGTTTTGTTTTTAGCCCTGAAGAAGGCTAGAAACTCTAGCCGAAACGTTGGCACATTAAAACAAGTTAATCGTACTTATTTGTGTTTTTCATTGACCGCACCCCCAACCATCTTCTCCTCATTCATCATCCACGGTCAACTATCTCTCATAATTAATAAATATTAAAATTGTAAAAAATATAACTTTTTCAACTCTGGATATATATATTTACATTAAAAATTATATTTGAAATTTTCGATTGACCCAATCCTTTCCCTTACTATATGTTTTATATTTTTATGCAAGTATAAGTAAAAAGACTGATCTCTAAAATCTGTTAACGAACCTTTAATATCGTCTTCGAGATCGATATTTTCGTCATAGTAGGTATCGAGGAAAACCCCATTACTTATCCATTAGCTATTCCTTAGGCATCTCCCCTCCTCGGTCTGATGTTGAAGGCCGAAACGTCATTCGACAAGGCACCTGCCACTGATCCCTATTTCATAAGGCAGCCAGCCATTGTTTATTGAGAACCAATAGGCTCTCAAAGGCCGAGATCTTCTGCAAGTGATTTACGACCACCTGACCTTCTTGTAATTGATTAACCTCCAGAGGCGACCGATTGACAGTCAATTCGTCCTCGTGGGGTCCGCGTTACCGCCCTTCATTAGAGCTAACCTCAAATGCTGTCGGACGTGAGGGGATAGTGATATGTGTGTGCATGTTCCATTATCCTGGGGGAAGGCTTTCAATTTCAATCTCTAAGGTAGTTATTTCTCTTAGAAATTCACAAATATCCATTGCATTGAGTAAATTAACGATTTGAACATCTATAAAGATTTCAAATTTTATCCATTATAGTCTCAAAACCTTTTATTTCTCTTATTAGTCCAACGTTTCGGCCAACCCGGCCATCTTCAGGGACAATCTACTTAATACAACTTTGAAACTATATAAATTAAACAACTCTAAAATCATTCATCAGCAGACACTATTTCTTAAACTTTTATCACAACAATGTTATTTTGACTTTGTTTTAAGTGATATTTGACTAATTAGATATTGATGTTTTTGACCTGGGCAGAATAGCCTGCATGAAGTTAGAGTTGTTTAAATTATATGGTTTCAAAGTTGTATTAAGTAGATTGTCCCTGAAGATGCCCGAATTGGCCGAAACGTCGGACTTATAAGAGAAATAAAAGGTTTTAAGACTATAATGGATAAAATTCTTTTTTCTCTTTTTTTCCTTTTTGTAACTATAGTGTTTGTATCTTTTTTAGCCCTGACGAAGCCCTGCAACGATGGGCGAAACGTTGGCTCAATAAAATTGTATAATTATCTACTATTTGAGTTTTTTTTTCTTTTTACCGCACCCGGACTATATTCCATTCATATTTTAGGAAATATTACATAAACTACTACTACTAGGAAGATGAACGTCGTGAACTACTATATAGTCCATTAAACTAACTTTAATTTGAGTCCTAATAGACATCTCTACGTCTAACGCTTTTTCAGATATAGATTTCTCAAATAAATTCATTAACTTCTCATTTTTTAAGAAACAGCATTTTACAAAGCTATATCTGGGGAACTATTTAACGTAAACAGCTCTATTCCAGTTCATATCTTAGGAAACGTACTCTACTTTAAATGTTGTCTTTTAGGTTTTCTAGTGTTTTCGTATTTTTAAAGATAAAAAAGCTCCGAATGAAAAAATAATTTTTTTAACTTTTTTAAACAGCAACCATTTCTTATTCCCCCTAAGTATGATTTGCAGACTCATCATTTTAGACTAGTATTTATATTTTTTATTAAAGTAATAAAAAAATGGGTGAAATAACTGACTTTTTTAATCACTAGCTCTTGTACTATTATGCTTCAATACACTGATGCTATTATCGGCATAGGTTCAGTTGATAACTGATTATCTCGAACTAGCAATGAATCCAGGGCTAGGTTTTGGTTTTCTTGTAATTTTTCTCGTTCCATAACAGGGTTACTCCATCTTCCGAACATGTTATCCCATGTACTCTTACTAATGGTCTGCTGTACAATGACTTCATTATACACTGAACCTGCCATGTATCAGCTTCCAACATCTCTGTATTTCCATTACCCGAAGCGGCGCTATTTATAGCCATATTTAAAGAGTCAGCTAAAGTTTTGCATAATTCTTGTTTTGTTTTTTTAGCTAACCTAGTTCATTAAGACTAGGCGCTATGTAAGTCAGTTACAAATGTCTCTAATTGACTAATGTATCTATAGGTAAATATATTCTCATATAGACATTTTCAGCCGCGTTAAAAAGATCTACCTATAGGATCTCGTTTTATGTACTTTATA
>NW_027115249.1:927119-930450 GCF_000696795.3 Halyomorpha halys | reverse complement strand
GTACATACATATTTATACATAAGTATATATATATATACTTAATTGTCTTCGAATTCAAAAAGAGGAGAAATTACAATCACTGATTCAACTGAAAGACTGCTTTATTGATTTCAGTTCCTCTATATATATCATTCAATCAGCTGATATACTGAACCAGCTGATATGGCCCTCTGTCAGCTAATATCGCACTCAGACCGTAACTCCCCTACCTGTTAATGAACAACCAGCAGACACACGAACTCACACACTTTGTGAGACTCAGGGGACCTTGAATTAAAATTTTTGGCGACAGCAATACCTTACCCATACTATATATTCCATACATAAGTAACCCTAAGTTATGCCGTAAATGGTTTAAGGAGCTATTTTTAATTAATAAGTAATATTACAAAAACCAATTTTATGCTACTATAATAACGATAACCTTTTTTTCAGTACTAAATATGAAATCGTTATATCTCAAATGAGCATTATCAATTTCAATATAATCCTTTCCAATCCAAATCGAATTTTAACATTATTTATTTTAAATGTAACCCAGCTAATATTAAAATAATTAAAAAATATAATATTTTAAGTCTTTTTTTTTTTTACTCCAACATAACTATTTTGATTTTGATAAAACTTTTGCGAAAACACTGCATATTCTTTTAATCCTTTTTTTCCCATTATGGGTTTTAAATTAAAAAAATAATATTAACATTACTAGAGGGTTATTTTCTTTTTTACAACTGTTATTTAATTGTACTACTCGTAGCTCAAATTGAATAATTGTAATTTACATGCATAATGTAATTACATAAGTTCAGTTTGTATATATTTTTTTCAAAATAGTATAAGCAGAAAAATAAATTATTTCAATTTAGTGCCTCTTGAAAATGTTTATTATAACTTTTTCAGTTATTTTTATTATTTGTACTATTGTACAAAGTAGTTGTATAGTTATGTACAACTACTATCTAGAGACTACTATGCACAACTTGTCTCCTAGAGTTTCAGAGTAGCATACCACTATATATACAATTACTATCTACAAACTACTATGTACAACTACTATCTACAAGCTTCCATGAAGAACTACTATCTACAGACCACTATGTACAACTACTATCTACAGTTTACTATTTTTATCTACTATTTACCGACTAGTATGTACAATTACTATCGACAACTCAAGTTGTGTAAGCTCTGAAAACTAAAAAAAAAAAGACAAACACCCACGACTATAGAAAATATTAATTTATTGTCCTTCTTGAATCTCCTTGTATACAACTGCAATGTTTGTTTATAGGGGAAGTTAGGATTAAAACCAATGATATGCCTTATTATGCCATAACTTACAGACTACTATACAAAACTGATTCATTAGACTACTCTTCAAACTATCTAGGATAATCATGACTCATGCCTCTAACATTATAACGCTATATATTTTTCATAAGATTATATATCTCATAATATATATGAGATATATAATCTTTTGAGATAAATGATCAAGCTGGGGAAAGAAGTAAGAAAAGGAGCTTTAAAGTAAGTAGAAAGCCCAAGCAGCATAAAAAGGGCTTTATGTTAAGAAATATATTAACTTAATATGTTCAATGTTTTATACTTTGTTACAATATTTTACATAAAATATAAAAATATATTGTGAGATTCGAAGTGATAACTTCCCAGCTAAGGAGGAAAAACATACTCTTTCCTAAAAGAGGTTGGTAACGAAAGTGGGTATACGGTAGTAATTAGAGACCCCTTACCTCGACAAAGCCATAAATGATATGCGTTTAGTGTTTTTTACAAATATTTATAAGATAAACATTTAAATTGTTATACAACATATTTCCTTATAATCCGCTCCTACCTCACTGATAGAACCTTTAAAGTAAATCATAACCTATTATAGTCTCAAAACCTTTTATTTCTCTTATTAGTCCAACGTTTCGGCCATTTCAGCCATCCTCAAGGACATCTTCAATTATAAATTCTTCCTCACATTAAAATTTAAAATTTGTTTTGCAGGCTATTCTGCCAATGTCATTTATTATAAGTTAAAAACCTAGATTTTTAACCTAAATCTTCTTATTTTAAAATCATAAATTTGTCCATAAATGGTTTGTTTATATGGTAGTGATTTGGTGAATAATTTTAAAATAAGAATATTTAGATATTTATGATTTTAAATTTAAAAAATAGCCTGCAAAACAAATTTTTAATTTTAATGTGAGGAAGAATCTATAATTGAAGATGTCCTCGAGGATGGCTGAAATGGTTTCGGCCAGTTGGATTGTTGAAATAAAAAGTGTTGAGACTAATAAGGATACAATTTTTGATTTATTTAAGAAATTTATTTAGTTATTGACATTTACTCTAAAATACATCCAGTAAATTTGATGTAAGATCATAATACAGGCATGTAGAGAAACTACCCACTGATGTCTCTCTAATAATATTTTTACATCAGCAGTCCTACAGGCCATATTCTATTCTGGCGCCACGGAGGATTTCAGAAATGGAAGAGGAAGCAAGGTTAGAAACTAGTGGATTAGTTAGGGAGTTTATAATAGCAGTGATATCTGGCTCGGGCTAGATCGGTTACATAGGGAACTTTAAGGTCTTCATGTATGATTTTATTTGCGACAAAGTAAGAAGCATTGAGGATTTTACGAAGGAGTTTGGATTGTAAGGATTGGATACGAGAGTAATTCAAAGATTTAGTGGAGCCCCAAAGCTCAACTCCGTATGTCCAGATAGGCCTTATTACAGTAGTCTAGATCAATTTGTAATGAATTTGAAGTTTAGACTGTTTGTCTAGTAAGTGCTGTAATAGTCGGAATTAATGTGCAATTTCCTGTATTTTCAGTCTTGAGTGAGGATTCCAAGTTAGTCGCTTGTCCAGGACCCTGTTTCATAATAAAGCCCAAACTAATTAGTCTTGTAGATTTATCTTAATACGATTACACAGACCTTTACAATAGTAACTTGTACTTTACTATTTTTTAATTCCCTTAAGATCACTAATAGTCATCCCTATCATGAAAAAAATAAGTATTACTTAGAATGAGGAGTAGATAGTTGACCGTAGATTAATGTTTGGAGAAGTTTGTCGGGGGGTGCGGACAGCAAAGAACAACATAAAGAAACAAAACCATATTTATTTATTTTATGCTGACGATTCGACCTGAGTTTTAGGTCTTCAGGGGGTTGTGGCGTAATGGCGAATACTGCACCTGTTGAAAGTACATACTGAAAATGGGCTACTACATAATATGTATCATGTAAAATAATAATAGGCGGTAATATCATAGCAGTAAAAAAATAATAGTAATGTACGCCA
>NW_027115249.1:918623-924644 GCF_000696795.3 Halyomorpha halys | reverse complement strand
AGAACAGCCGCGGTGCCCATATGCCCGAAATCATTTTCAAATGTTAATGTCACGTATTGATCTTTCGAATAAAAAAAAATTTTTGATTACAATTTAATTTTTTACAATTTCAAGTTCTATCGGGCTTAAAAAAAAAACCCTATATTATTTTGTACAGTTGTAAATTACAATAAATAAATAATTAAAAAAAAAAAAATTGTAATACATAATAACAAACCATATACATTTATATTATTAAAATGTAGGCATTTACAAATTCATAAGTACTATATCATAATTGATGTTATAATTACGAACAATTATTAATTCAATAATTATGAATGAATTCATTCAGGAACTGCGAAAGCAATGCCAAGACTTCGCGACCGCACTGCTGGACCACACCCGAAGCTCGTACGAACTGGAAGTCCTTCTGAACCACGACCCGACGGGGCCCGCCTTCGAGCATGGCGAGAGGATGCACCTCAACAGGCTGAAGCTGGCCATCAAGTTGAGGCAGAAGAAGGTAACTTAAACTTAACTGCTTGTTCTAAGGTTGACTTTGCAAAGTCCATTTAAAGTTGCCAAGTCTTAACACCGCACTAGAGACCTCTCTATATCCCTTGGCTGATCTTTTAACTTCACTTGTGGACTTTGTCATGTCTTCTCACATCCTTAGCACGTTTGAGATTTCTAATGAATTCTTAATTTTTTTGTTTTGTAGTTAATTTCATATTAATCAAAAATATTTTGAACCATATTAATCCAAAAGCTTTTAACCCTTAATTGGCCCCAACTTCAAATTTTTCGATTTTTTGCAGAAGTCCTTTATTTAGGCCTAGAATAAGACAAATTTACCACCAAAATTGAAAAAAATTTAAAATTAAAAAAGTTGTTGGTATCTTGTAGGATACTTGAACCATTTCTCCAACTCACGCAGAGAGGTATCTTCTAGGACCCTCTGACCAATTAGGTTAAAGTCAAGGCAGCATCCTCCAGCATCGAGAAGTTTTTTTTTATTCCTTAATTTGGACCGGGTGAAATATAAGATACCATGACTATTCAACAAGAATATTATTTTTCTTATTATGTTTAATCATTTTTATATTTACATATTCCTTTAATTTGATTTTATTTTTTATTTTACGTTTTTGTAATATGTTGATGAAAAAAAAAAAACCAGACACCATTTGCTATGGGAAGTGGTCTGAGTGAATTGAGAGATACCATCATGGCGAAGGTGTTTTTACAAGGACAATAAAAGTTTGTCACTAAATAGCCTTGAGTTAACCGTAGGATTTCGCCGAATTTTCAATCGTATCTATCAAAATACAGACTTCCCATCAATTCCCAAGTGATTGTTTGTTTCCTTAGATGTTGTTTATCAAAATCTAATCATTGGTTTCATCAAAAATGGAGTTATTACTTTAAAACACTTACCTTTTTGGATCGGCAAAGCATGGCTGCAAGCACTCATGTGTTTCTTGGAGATAAATGTGAGGTACCAACACATAGTACAAGAGCCTAAGAGGAGAAAAAAGGCAGTTATCTCACCCGAATTTTTGATTAATTCAATTAAAACTATGTATAATTAATAGTAGTAATAAGTATTGAAGGAGAAGCCAGGTTAGAAACAAGTGGATTTGAGTGGTTGGGAAGTTTATCATGGAAGGATTGGTATCTGGTTCTGGCCATATCGGCAACATATGGTACATTGATGATCCTGTTGGATGACTTGATTTTGTGACAAAGTAAGAAGCATTAAGGATTTTGGACTGTAAGGATTGGATAATAGTCGGAATCGACGAGCGGTTTCCTGTCTTTTCAGTCTTGTGTGAGGATTTTATGTCAGTCGTTTGTCCAGATGAATTCCTAATTAACGAATCTGTTCGACAGGAATAAGTGGGATATTATTAAAGGATACAGTGGGGCAAGAGGTCATGGGTTTTTTATAAGTAAATTATAATATACAGTTTCGATATTCATATAGTATTACTCAATGCATTTTCGCCAATACTACTTATTACTTATTACTTAGCCTGCAATTTTGAGATTTTAAAAAAACAATGACATCAATATTGAAGGTATGGCCAAAGAAATCGGTGTGTAGTCAAGGAAATAATGTAATTGTTATAAAAATAAAAAACTTTTTGTAGGTTGTATCCTTTAGAATGGCCTGAGGGCCGAAACGTTGTAGAATTTTAAAGAATAAAAGTTGAGAGAAAAAAGGATCAAAATTGTGTAAATTGATAATAAATTAGTTATTACTTATACATATGCACAGTCAACTATCTTCTAATCATTAATAATATTAACGCTTGGCCTACATATTAATAATTTGATAAAACAGTAGAAGCTCTTTTGTAACACCCGTTGTTACAATATAGCTGTTACTATTTCCCCTTGTCTTCAAATTGCCGCGTTCGTAAAACTGTTGGGACTTACTGATGAAAAAAGAGGGAAGTGATGTTTGATTGCCAATTCCTCTCCTTTTTGTATTTCGGCGCGTCGTGCTGATCGGAATTCGTAATGTCTCAGTCAAGAATAGGTTTTTTTTCGATACAAAAACTACTCCCTATGAATCAGCAAGTCTGTGGAACGTTTTTCGAATTTAGAGAATTCTTTTCATCTGTTGTTATTCATTTGAAACAAAATCATCCTATGGAGATATTAAAAATTGTGTCATAAATTACAATTATTAAACAATCTAAATTTTTTTAACAATTTAGACCACATTTTTCAACTATATCAAAACGTAATTATTTTCTTAAATTTGTTGTACAAGAAAATAGAATGACCCGGTAGATTGGAGCTAGTATCCCAGAGTACATGGTTCAGATCGTTGTGGATTCGAATCCACCTGGGTCAGTCAATATTTATTTTCCGCTGGTCCAAGTAAATGAACTTTGACATTCCCACTCTGGGGCTGTATAGGTCATCAGTAGATGTATTCATTAAAATATATATATGATAATTCCTCTAAGTTAATTTTAGATGAAACTTGCTGTACCCTTGGCATCGACCAATAGTACAAGAGCCGGGGTGAAAAATAGGCAGTTATTTTACCCCAATTTTGTATTACTTTAATGAAAACTATGTATAATTACTAGTCGAAATTGATGTGTCTTTTCAAAAAATTTATCCGGATAACTATTAATTAATATTTTGTGAATTTATTTTGGAAAATATTATAAAAACTACCACTCCTACGATGATAAACATCATAAACTACTTTATAGCTCATTAAACTAATTTTGATTTGAGAGCTAATAGAGATTTGTACGTCGAATATTCTTTGAGATATAGATTTGTCAAAATAAACTGACTACTGATTATTCAGTGCATTTTTTGTCAAATTTTACAATTAAAAAAGCTATATCTCGAAAACTATATAACGTAAATAGCTCTATTAGGGCTCATATTTTATCAAATTTACTTTTCTTTAAATTATGTATTTTAAGATTATCTTTTTTTGTTCGTAGTTTAAAGGTATTGAGCTCCTAATAAAAAAAAAAAAAATAACGTTTTGAAACAGCCAATATTTTTTATTCCCCTACCTATACTTGGCAAACTCGTTAAGTAATACAAAATTTAGGTTAAATAACTGAATTTTTTCTCCTCTTGGGCTTTTTTACTACTACATTAATACCTTAATTAAAACCATAATAGGTACTATAAACACAATAAACAAACCTAAAGAAATTTAATGCGTTTCCTTATAAACTAGAAAAGCTCATAACAACAACAAGATGAGGTAATTGTCCTTTTTGTAGTAATCTTGAATCTTATGATTATGTTTTTAAGGCGAAACTTAAAAAAACGTACAAATGTATATGATGAGAAGATTGTTAGGTGTGCGGTCAGTAAAAAACACAAAAAAGTTGAGATAATGTATTTAATAGTGCTAACGTTTCGGCCAGAGTTTCTAGCCTTTATCGTGGCTACTCCTAGGAGATTGCTATCTCTTGATGCCTGATCTAAGTCAAGTCCGACTTAGATTTACAATTTCCTCGGAGTAGCCATGATGAAGGCTAGAAACTCTGGCCGAAACGTTGACACAATTAAATAAATTCTCTCAACTTTTTTGTGTTTTTTATTGACCCCACACCCAACAATCTTCTCATCATATATATCATCTACGGTCAACTATCTTCTCATTATTAAAAAAATATATAACAATCTTCTTGACTGTAATTAAACTTTTTGTATTTTTGATTCACTCAAAACATTACCTTAAACTTTTACCACACGTTCCCATTTTTTTCAATAGTTATACATTTCAATTAGGTGATACGTAATGAGAGGCACCAGCTGGAATTTTTTAACTTGAAGTAATTTCTTTTCTCGGCATGACACAAGACCGCTCAGTTGCTACAGCTAAGTTTGACAAGCACATTAAAACAAGAAAGACCTTTTCCGTTGTAATTTGAATTGTAATAATAGAATTAATAACTAAGAGTCAGTATTAATATCAAAGATTCCAACTGGTACTTCTCAATTCATAATATAATAACTAAAGTATAAGGAAACAGGTCTACCATGCTCTCTCATAATATTATTCTTGCTAATGTATATATAATTGTAAATATAAAATATGTAACAAAGACTTTAGTTTAAAATTAATAATCCCTGCATGCCACCTCATATATAATAGCATAGTAAATTGGTGAACACGATGCCGTTGGAAAAGAACTCCAATGATTAATTATGATATTCATATCTAGCATACCACGGCGGGGGGTCCAGATGGTTTCTAGTGTTTGAATTAAATATAGCGTATACTTTTTCAGTCGGTTCCCATGAGGAACCGATAGAGATACATAATACAAATACATAAATACATAATACAATTTTTTTAATATTTATTTATTCCTATTTCCAACTGTACATTATTATACATTTAGTAAATCTGATCTAAGTTAAATTGGAGTGTTACAGACGTGTAGAGAAACTACCCATTGATAGCACTCTAATGACATTTTACATTAGCTGGTCTCGTGGCCATCTTCTTTTCAGGCGCCTCGGAGGATTGTCAGGAATGGAAGAAGATGCAAGATTAGAAACTAGGGGGTTTGAGTGGTTAGAGAGTTTGTAATGGAACGAGTGATATCTGGTTCGGGCTAGATCGGTTACATAGGGAACATAATACAAATAAATATAAATATATAATATAGATACCTAATATAAATATATAATATAAATACATGAATTGATGAATAAATTTCGGGGAGCCCCTAATCGGACTTAGAACCCCCGAAGCCCCG
This sequence comes from Halyomorpha halys, assembly GCF_000696795.3. NCBI lineage: Eukaryota > Metazoa > Arthropoda > Insecta > Hemiptera > Pentatomidae > Halyomorpha > Halyomorpha halys. The sequence continues at coordinate 919,401 of NW_027115249.1, read as the reverse complement.
TACACGGCATAGGTAATTAAATAATAAATTAATAAAAATAATGACCCCGATGTGGTTGATGCCTTAAAATAAAAAAAAATAAAGATAATAAATCTGTCCGTTGCGCGATATAATTGCCTATCGATTATGACCTACTACACTCGATTGATTGGAATGTCCACTACAATCACTTCCTGAACTCTATAACACTATTATAGTGCTCAACTACTTCCTGTTACGCTGTTAGTTAACACAGTAGTGGTGAGTGTAATTCAATTAGGGCACTCAACCTGCGTTGTGCAGTTAATACGGTCAGGCGTGACTGATGCGTGAACTGTAGCGTTACTGCGTGCAATACATAGTTTGATGTCATAGGGATACTATACATATATATGTATTTCGATAATACAATCGATAAATAAATTTGTTGATGTTTTGTAGTTATTTTGTGGCTTTACTTACTTATTGACATTTAGAACTGTATTTACATAAAATTACATCTAGTAAATTTGATTGATGTAAGACTATAACAGTATGATAGAGGCATGTAGAGAAACTACCCATTGGTAACACTTTAATAACATTTCTACATCAGAAGGTCTCGAGAATATCTTCTTTTCAGGCGGGTCGGAGGATTGTCAGAAATGGTAGAAACTAATAAGACGAAAAACAATGGTATATTATTTCAATTTCTTGAGACAGGAAATTATTTATTAAATAAATCAAAAATTGTATCCTTATTAGTCTCAACACTTTTTATTTCAACAATCCAACGTTTCGGCCATTTCAGCCATCCTCA
>NW_027115249.1:908731-918483 GCF_000696795.3 Halyomorpha halys | reverse complement strand
TCCAACGTTTCGGCCATTTCAGCCATCCTCAAGGACATCTTCAATTATAAATTCTTCCTCACATTAAAATTTAAAATTTGTTTTGCAGGCTATTCTGCCAATGTCATTTATTATAAGTTAAAAACCTAGATTTTTAACCTAAATCTTCTTATTTTAAAATCATAAATTTGTCCATAAATGGTTTGTTTATATGGTAGTGATTTGGTGAATAATTTTAAAATAAGAATATTTAGATATTTATGATTTTAAATTTAAAAAATAGCCTGCAAAACAAATTTTTAATTTTAATGTGAGGAAGAATCTATAATTGAAGATGTCCTCGAGGATGGCTGAAATGGTTTCGGCCAGTTGGATTGTTGAAATAAAAAGTGTTGAGACTAATAAGGATACAATTTTTGATTTATTTAAGAAATTTATTTAGTTATTGACATTTACTCTAAAATACATCCAGTAAATTTGATGTAAGATCATAATACAGGCATGTAGAGAAACTACCCACTGATGTCTCTCTAATAATATTTTTACATCAGCAGTCCTACAGGCCATATTCTATTCTGGCGCCACGGAGGATTTCAGAAATGGAAGAGGAAGCAAGGTTAGAAACTAGTGGATTAGTTAGGGAGTTTATAATAGCAGTGATATCTGGCTCGGGCTAGATCGGTTACATAGGGAACTTTAAGGTCTTCATGTATGATTTTATTTGCGACAAAGTAAGAAGCATTGAGGATTTTACGAAGGAGTTTGGATTGTAAGGATTGGATACGAGAGTAATTCAAAGATTTAGTGGAGCCCCAAAGCTCAACTCCGTATGTCCAGATAGGCCTTATTACAGTAGTCTAGATCAATTTGTAATGAATTTGAAGTTTAGACTGTTTGTCTAGTAAGTGCTGTAATAGTCGGAATTAATGTGCAATTTCCTGTATTTTCAGTCTTGAGTGAGGATTCCAAGTTAGTCGCTTGTCCAGGACCCTGTTTCATAATAAAGCCCAAACTAATTAGTCTTGTAGATTTATCTTAATACGATTACACAGACCTTTACAATAGTAACTTGTACTTTACTATTTTTTAATTCCCTTAAGATCACTAATAGTCATCCCTATCATGAAAAAAATAAGTATTACTTAGAATGAGGAGTAGATAGTTGACCGTAGATTAATGTTTGGAGAAGTTTGTCGGGGGGTGCGGACAGCAAAGAACAACATAAAGAAACAAAACCATATTTATTTATTTTATGCTGACGATTCGACCTGAGTTTTAGGTCTTCAGGGGGTTGTGGCGTAATGGCGAATACTGCACCTGTTGAAAGTACATACTGAAAATGGGCTACTACATAATATGTATCATGTAAAATAATAATAGGCGGTAATATCATAGCAGTAAAAAAATAATAGTAATGTACGCCACAACCCTTGATGAAGACCTGAAACTCAGGTCGAAACGTCAGCATAAAATAAATAAATATGGTTTTGTTTATTTATGTTGTTCTTTGCTGACCGCACCCCCCGACAAACTTCTCCAATCATTAAAGTATTATTCAGTTTTATAACCACACTAGTTTCTACACTTGTATAATGAACTAATACTATTAGCTTTCATTATGAAACAGGGCCCAGATGTAGTGTGACCACATATGAAGTAGAAATAGTAAGGGACCTATATTGGGCAACGTATTTGGTAGACGTTTTTTACACAAATATTTTTTTTTATGTTTTCGGCCAAGACTCCCATTGGAGTCCTATTCTGCCTAACCATGGTTGGGGGTCTAAGTTTTTCATTTTGTGGGACCGCCATTCAATGAAAAAAGTCGATGCCCGAGGCTAGATTCGAACCGGCACCGCCTATAGACATCAAGATATTGTCTTAACCTACGCTACGGGCGGCCCCCTCAAATATTTTATGTTTAAGTTTTATATTATATTATAATGTTTATTTAGGTTTATATATACATCTTTATTTATTATTATATTTATGTGTTTATGTTGTGGTTCAGTTTGTGGCGCATCCTAACGTGCAGCAGCTGCTCGCCTCGATCTGGTACGAGGGACTGCCCGGGTTCCGAAGACAGAACATGGTCCTGCAAGCTCTCCAGATCATCCGCATCGGCTCCATGTTCCCCATCTTCTCCATAATGTACATTATCGCACCTCACTCCAAGCCTGGGCAAACACTGCGCAAGCCTTTCATCAAGTTCATCTGTCACTCAGCGTCCTACTTCACCTTCTTATGTGAGTATTATATTGCAACCTAGAACTTTCAACTACCTATTTGTTATAGTAAAAGAAAAATTATTTTTCCTTATGTATCCTTATCCTTACACCATAGATATCCTTCTACCAGCAAACTAAGCCTACTCATGGTTCTTCCTGCACAAACTGCTTCCACTGACACATCAGACAATGTTTTTCTTTTTGCACAGTAGCTTCATCGGACATCATGAAAATAAATCCTTTTTTAATATGTGTGCTTTTGCTATTTGCAGACTGTAAAGAAAACATTAATACGGAGTAACAAAAGAAAAAATCGTCTATTTGAATAAATTACAGGGGGGTTAAAGAATTACCAAAGTAAAACATGAGAAATAGATCTGTTAATGAAATTTGATAACTGAGGCCTATATATTTGATGATGGTAATAATCAGACAGGTAATAATACCTTTATCATATATGGTAACTTTATAATTACTGGAAATAAATTTATGTTAATTAAATAATTTCAGGAATAATACCTTTATCATATATGGTAACTTTATAATTACTGGAAATAAATTTATGAAAAAAAAAATAATAAAAACTTACCCAGGTTGGCTCATAATTTACCTAAATGGTTGAAGGCCACATCCCCCCTTCTTCTCTTTTCCGAAATGCTTTTCCCCGTGCCGGGGGACGACTTCTTAGTGCACTCTTTCATTATTTATAATATAAGTACATTTCCAACCAGAAAGCCTGAAACCATGGGAGTTACTGCCTCGTGAATACTGTGACGTCTGTTCGAATCCTAAGAGAGGGTCGACTTTTATTTCTGTGGCAGTCCCATTAAATAAAAAACATGACCCCCAATATAGTTAGCCTAGATTGGTTACCTCTAGTTAAACCCTTCGTATGTCATAAATGACCATGAAAAAAAAGCTATCTTGTTATTCTCTTCGCTAGAGAGCTACCAACAGAGGTCACCATGGAAGTAAGCTGCTCTAGGAGCCGGAAGATAGCGCTAATAACCGTTTCTTTTGTGGTAATCGAAACGTTTTTTATTTGTACCGTAGTATTCAGTACCAATATCAAGTATTCCATAGATGAACTGTAGACTGTGGTTAGTTTGAGACAATCTGTTGGAAAACCCAGCAGATAAATTAACCCTAGTCTACGGTACTATCTTGTAATAAATCCGATTTAAAATAAAATCATTGCTTTTTTTATTAGATGTTCCTCTATTAAAACAAAGAATGATGGATTATGTAATTATATAATATTATAATACTAAGTCATATTATAGTCTAATTGTATTATATATTGGTAATATGCGCAGTCCTCCTCATCCTTGCCTCCCAGAGAATAGAGACTTTGCTGGACTGGGCCGGAGGTGATGGTAGCGGGAGTATCCAGCCTCCGCAAGTCACCACCAAGAGAGGTTCCCTACCATCGATCATCGAGTGGATGATCTTAGGATGGGTCGCAGGTCTGTAAATGTATTGTATATATATATTTATTTATCAGTTGAATCCTCTAACCCAAACTTGAAAAATATTACATTTCACTTAGTTGCTTGAATCATTTTATTTATTCAGAGAAGTTGATCTAACATAGTCCGACCAGATTAACATAGAACGGTCGGTGCCAAATGAACATAGAGAAATGATAACATAAATTAAGCATGAGTTAGTTACACTTTTGAATATTAGAGTACTATATGAATTAATTCCAAGTAATAAAACTAATAATTCTATAATAATTATTAACAAAAAACTACGAATAAAAAATATTTAAATGAAAATATAATTGAAAGAACTTATGAAGTGAATAATAATGATTCGAATTTACAATTTGACCACTGCTGATGTACGGCTGTGAAGTCTGGGGAGCGGCATCCTTCACGAAAAGGAAAAAAACTACAATCTTTTACAAAATAAAGTCCTAAGAATCGCAGTTAATGCTTCTTGGTTCTTAAAAAATAGCCAATTGCATCGCGAATTACATATGGAGTCAATAGAGGATTAAATCAAAAAAACGGTTCATGAAGTTCCACTCCCAGTTGCCGACAGTTAAAGGAGCAGTGATCTACAACCTGGGAAACCCAACCTCAACCCGAAGACTGAAGCCCAGACTGCTACAGGATATTCTTTTATAAATTTTTAATAAATATAAAATTAATTATTCTTTTTTTTTTCTCTCTTCCCTTTTTCCAATTAACTTGTTTCCTTTTACTATTAGAAGACAATTGTTTGTTTTATTTAAGTGTACCAATATCATTATTTTTTGTTATTAATTTTACTTTCCTCCATTATTAAGAAGTATTATTCTTATCTATTTATTTTTGTTTTTTTCTTTTAATAAGAATATTGTAAATAGTTAGGGGTGTCATTTGTATGACTATACCCCCTCATAATCAACTGTTAAAAAATATATATATAATATAAGTTATAGCAACCATGTAAGGCCCACCAGGCCGATCTGGTATAAAAAAAAATTAAAAAAAAAAAAGAATTTACAATTTATAATTTAATAATAGTGAACTAATAAATTTGTAATAAATAATTGATTAAAAGTAAAAATACTATATAAAATATACAAAATAATAACATATTGCTATATATCGAGGTTTTGGCAATTCCTACAATTTGATACCGATACCAGTACTCCAAGAAGGGATACTTCTCCACAAACAAGGGGGACCTTATTATTTTATATAATTAATGGTAACGATATTTTATAAAAATAAAAGTTTTTAATTGGCAAACTGGTAAACACACAACAAGCCTTTGGAAAAGAATCCAATTATAATAACAGTTTTGCTGGACTCAATATAAATTAATTAATTAACTTATTTTGGAAAATTGCCATCCCGACTAAATCCCGAGACAGTACATAGCAATATATAATAAGTAAATCATTGTAATATTGTATATTATAAAGGAACATTAAAATCGAAGAGCAAATAAAAGATACAATAAAACAAGATCATATAGCAATACGATTAAAATCTGGATCTAAATTTGTGTATATATATATATATAATTAAACACAGATACACACACCCATATATCTATCTTATTTTAATTGTAATATAATGAGTCAAGAACAACTAAAGACAGCTGCGGTTATTTGGTGAACCAAATTATTTATTGAGATTCATAGAAGGAAGAAAGTACTAGTGGTTTTAACAATGACAAATTCTTCTTAATTTTTTTAAGAATTATTATAAATATTATAATTGTTTTTTCTTTTCATATACATAGTTTGATTTTTATCCGTCTGTTTACATATATTCAGAGAGGGATTTTATTTATTTTTATGTTGTTTTTTTTTTTCATTTATTTTACTATTAGTTTTTTTTAATTTTTGTATGAATTTGATCAGTTATCACTACTACATATTTTTAAAAAATTAAAATCTGTACCACTACAAACCATGAAGGGTCAAGGGTTCAATACTTTGTAAAGAAGTGCTGTTACTAGAACAACGGTTGTGCATGGTGGTGAGTTGGTCGGAATCACGCTCGACCATCAATTTAAGGTGGATCCCTGGAGGGCTCCAGAACCCACAGGAGTTGACTCACGGCTACAGTGTAACAGAAAATTTCCCTTAGATCAGTAGTAACGTGCTCCCACTATTACGTATTACCCAACAATAATAATTTAATATTTATATTGATAAATGATTTATTGAAATAAAGTTTTAAAATTGAAAAAACAAATTTTTTTTTTAGGAAACTCTATCAAGTTCACTACGCTAGAATTTGAAATTACTTAACCTAAATCCTCGTTTAGTTTCTGTACCATATTTAACAAAAGCGTGGCAATGTTACTGTTGTTGGGATTATTCAAGAAAGCTAGGAGCTGCTGCAGACTATAGGGAGACCAGCAATGTCATGGAGACAAAGTCCAGGAAGATGGCAGATGGGTTGAGCTCAGGATTAAAATTTTTTTTTCATGTTGAAATACTCAATATTTATGAGAAATTAAATTCACGCCAACAAAAACATAAGGAAATGATGAAAGGGTAAAGGAAGAGGAGGATAAAAGAAGATCAAGAATAACTGAAGTAATCTGTTTATAAAGAAGCTTTTCTATTCGTATCTTATATTACCCTTTCATGATAACCAGATACCAATCCTTCCATGATAAAATTCCCAACCACCCAAACCAAATCGTTTCTAGCTAAAAGGCTTCTCCTTCATTACCTAATAATCCTCCTAGGCGTCTGAAAAGAAGATGGCCTCGAGATCTTCTCCTCTAGAAATGTTTTTGGAGTACTATCAATGGGTAGATTCCCCATATGTTTGTATCATAACATCACTTACAGCAAATTTACTTGATGTATATATATGTATACAGTTGTAAATAACAATAAATAAATTATTAAAAAAAAAAACTATGATGTATTAAATTGTACTTTTTTTTCAAGAAGAGAGGGTACCCCCGCAATCCCCATATTCCAAATCACATAATTGTTTATTTAATTTTACTACTCGTTGCTCAAATTGTTACATACATGCTCAAATTTTAACCTCTATTCTGTAGTTCAGATTTTTCAATATAGGGGAAGCAGGAAAAAAAAATAATTTCAAGTCATATAATAAAAAAAATGAAATAAATTAATCCCATTTTAATTTTTATTTCACCTTAAATGTAAAAAAAAAAAATTACACGGTGATCACAGGAATGACACTGACACCGACAGGACAGCCAAATAGTACAAGAGCCCAAGAGGAGAAAAAAGGCAATTGTTTCACCCAAATTTTTGATTACTTAATTGAAAACTAGGTATAATTAATAGTCAAAATTGATGAGTCTGTCAAGTTATAGGGAGGGGGAATAAGAAATGGTGGCTGTTTCAAAACCTTAAAAAAGCATTAATTTTTCATTCAGAGCCCTATATCTTAAAAACTACCAACAAAACTATAAAATCTATAAGAACATTATTTAAAGGACAGTAAATTTGCTGAAATGTGAGCCATAATAGAGCTATTTACGTCCAATAGTTCTCGAGACATAGCTTTTTAAAAAGCAATATTTCATAAAAATGTACTGAAATATCAGTAGTTAGTGAATCTATTTTGAGAAATCTATATCTCAGGAACTATGTGACGAACAGATGTCTATTAGCACTCAAATTAAAGCTAGTTAAATATACTATAAAGTAGTTTATGACCTTTACCTTGGTAGGAATAGTAGTTTTCATGACATTTGCTAAAATAAATTGATTTATAGTTGTTCGGACAATAGGTTTGATTTATGAAAAACCTTATTTCAGAAATTATTGGATGTCCACATGTCTGATAGCAATCAAATTAAATCAATCAATCAAAGCTAGTTAAATTTACTATAAAATATTTTATAAATTTTATCTTTGTAGGAGTTCCAGTTTTCATGATATTTGAAAAAATAAACCCACAAAATGTTAATTTCTAGTTGTTCATATAAAATGTTGGATTTTTGGAAAAATATATCTCCAGACCCGTAAGACGCTGATATGTCTGCCAACAATCAAAATAAAGGAAATTTAACTTACTATAAAAGCTTATGACACTTATCTTCGTAGAGGTAGTAGATTTTAGGATATTCACATATGAATATGAATTTGTCCGAACAATTATAAATCAATTTATTTTTGCAAATTTTATGAAAAATACTACTCCTACGAAAATAAACGTCATAAACTACTTTATAGCTCATTAAACTAGCTTTAATTCGAGTGCTAATAGACATCTGTACGTTTTTATGAAATGTTGCTTTTTAAAAAGCTATATCTCGAGAACTATTGAACGTAAATAGCTCTATTAGGGCTTAGATTTTAGCAAATTTATTCTACTTTAAATGATGTACTCTTAGATTTTCTATTGTTGTTGGTTGTCGCAACGATAAATCGATCGACAAAACGATCGTTTTGAAACAGCCGCTATTTTTTATTCACCCTATGTATACCTGGCAGACTCATCAGTTATGACTAGTCACTATACATAGTTTTCATTAAAATAATCAAAAATTGGGTTGAAATAACTGCCTTTGTTCTCCTCTTGGGCTCTTGACTATCAACTCGTTTGTCCATCAATCCTATGCACTTATGGGGCTTAGAAAAAATAACACAGAGAGATAATATTTCAAGACTTAATCAGTGGTTTAAAATTTTATTTTATTTTAATATTTAATACCTCTTTTTCTTTTTCGACTAAGCATAACTTTTTCGGTGGCTAGTGCTTCAATTTTTCTTCTTTAACTATCATTGTTAGCACACAATGGCAAAAGAAGTAATTGCTATCGCTCCTTCCAAGGAGTTGAAGTGAAAAATATCAACCCTTAAAATTTTACAGGTGAGAGAACGAAGAACTTAGATTACAGCGCCTGGCCCTTCCTAGAAAAGGGAATAACCCTTGAATAATCAACTGGATCCATATTTTAAAAATACATCATTAAACAATATTAATATTGATATGTGTTTAATGTGTGGAGTGGGGTGGCCCAGTGGGTATTTGGGTAGCGGCACTTAGTTCATTTGTTTTTGGAATTATGATCAGTCAAATTAAAACGAACTTAATAGATTAAAATATTTTTTAATACTGATAGAAAAGAACAGGATTATACTCAAGCATGCAAACAACAGCAAGTAAATAAACGTAGTGTGCATATATTTTTTTCCTTGTGATTTATTACGTTTAAATAAATAATAAGTTTTAATTGTTCTTTTTATTAAGGAACCTGAAACTATTTTATAATTATTTAATTTCATTATATAAAGAAAAGGCAAGTTGTACAAATACTTTCTTCGGTCACTGTACATAAAATGAACATAATCAAACTATGTACTTGAAGAAAAATAAGCAAGTCACCTTTACACTATCGACCTGAGGATCCCCGAGCCCACTCTATGAGGAGTAGAGAAGGGCTCTTTGAGATCTCAGCGCGTCACTGGTAATGAGCCAATGGAGGCTGAGTAAGTGCGCTATAGCAGCAAACAGCATTTGCCCATTCCCAGAACTCCAATTGTCGATGTTTATTTTCCAATAAGCCTCTTCACCAATGCCGTTCCAACCTTCGAGGTTAATTTTAGGAATGGCTGGAACTGGATAATGATTGAACCAAAGGATTAGGATGCTTAGAAAGGTTTATATGGAATTGTAAGAATTTGATTGGTATGTGGTCAAGTACATAAGGGATATGAAGGATTAATGCCTGAATCTACCATGCCATTGTAATACGATAATATCATATTATAATGTATTCATGTTCATGTTGGATTAACTATTATAATAATAATAATAATAGTAATATTCTGCTTATTATAATTAGGGCTGATGTGGAGTGAAGTGAAGCAGCTGTGGGACGTCGGATTGGAAGACTACCTCGCCGACATGTGGAACGTCATCGACTTCATCACAAACTCCCTCTACGTCGCCACGGTGGCCCTCAGGGTTGTCTCATACTACCAGGTATCTCTATTGCATATAGAAGATCAAGAATAACTGAAGTAATCTGTTTATAAAGAAGCTTTTCTATTCGTATCTTATATTACCCTTTCATGATAACCAGATACCAATCCTT
>NW_027115249.1:904515-908681 GCF_000696795.3 Halyomorpha halys | reverse complement strand
TATATCGTAATACAGTGAAACCTCATACAACTGACACCTCACCCCAATGGACCATATTCAAGTGTGGCTTGACAGATAAAAATTTCGACTCCTTTTGAACGGACACTCCTCTAACAGAATCCATGGACACTTATGAAATGTTGAAAATTAAAATTAAAAAATATTCTACCACTAACACTTGTTGAACAGATTCGATACTTAGGACTCCATCTTGACAAGAGACTTACTTGGAATCCTCACACAAGACTGAAACGACAAGAAACTCCTCGTAGATTCCGATTGCTACAACACTTACTTGACAAACGCTCTAAACTTCCCATTCATTACAAAAAATTAGTATACACTACAATAATCAGACCAATTTGGACATATGGAATTGAGCTTTGGGGCTCCACCAAACCATCAAATTCTTCCCGCATCCAATCGTTACAATCCAAAATCCTACGTAAAATCTTTGATGCTCCTTATTACGTCACAAATAAACTCATTCATAAAGACCTTAACATCCCATTCGTTGCAGATTTGACCCAAATTAGATATGCGTCTTTTTATTCCAAACTCCTTAACCATCCTAACCCATTAATTCTTAATCTTTCTTCCTTAACAATCCCTGATAATCCTCCGAGGCGTCTGAAAAGAAAATGGCCACGGGACCTTCAAGTTTAAATTAATGTTTGAAGTACCACCAATGGGTGGTTTCTTCCCAAGAATTTCAAGTGTATATGAAACATACTACATATTTACCTGTTGTATTATTTTGTACAGTTGTAAATTACAATAAATAAATAATAAAAAAAAATTCTATATGAGGAGATGTTGTGCCACGTTTTGGTAAGAATTTCAGCCCTTCATAAGAGCTATGAACAAAAACAAGATAACAACCATAATGTTTATATGAAAGGACAGAATAACAAGAAAGATGAGAAGATAACAGATAATATAGACACATAAGAAGCATTGAAGAAAATGCATAGTGTTACATTGATTAATAGTTTTTGTTCTTAGCCTTGACAAAAGCCTGAAATTTTGGACGAAACGTAGGCACAAATAAATACGTTTTTACTTATTTGTGTTCGCTGACCATACCCCAACCATCTCCTCACGAACGATACTCAATTTCTAAATTCTCGGCCTAAGGTATAAGAAACTCGAGATTTTCTCAATGGCCACCCTCTAACAACAAGATTAGATAAGATTAAGGATAAATTTACCCCTTATCGGACACTTATGAAATGTTGATAATAAAAAAGAAATCAAGCCCTGTAAGATCCCCATGAAGCTCTGCGACGTGGAGCGAAACGTAGGCTAATATGAAATAGTTTTATGACTGAGTTTTTTCTTTGATCGCACCCGAACCATCTTAAAAATAAAATATTAAATAGATTGATAGTTTGATATTCATGGTGTAATGGGTAAATGTTCTAGCTAAAAATATAAATTAAGAATCTCGAAACAAAAAAAAAATGTTGCTATAAAGATATGTCCGTTAAAGCAATATGTAATAGGTAACATAGTGACAGAATACGAACATCTGGAGATCTACCCATTGATAGAACTCCAAAAACATTTCTAGAGGAGAAGATCTCGAGGCCATCTTCTTTTAAGACGCCTAGGAAGATTATTAGGTAATTAAGGAGAAGCCAGGCTAGAAATGAGTTGGTTGAGTGGTTGGGAAGTTTATCATGGAAGGAATGGTATCTGGTTCTGGCCAAATCGGCAACATAGGGGACATTGAGGTCCTGATGGATGCTTTGATTTGTGACAAAGTAAGGTGAATTTAAGTTTTTTGTACTGTTAGGATTGGATACGATGGATTGTCCGGAATGAAGATGAAACATGGTTAGAAACTAATGGGTTTGAGTGGTTAAGGAGTTTTTAATGGAAGGATCAATATCTGGTTCGGGGTAGATGGGTAACATAGGGAAAATTAGTAACAAAATAAGGAGCATTAAGGATTTTACGAAGGATTTTGGACTGTAAGGATTGGATTCTGGAGGAATTTGATGGTTAAGTGGAGCCCCAAAGCTTAACTCCGTATGTGCAGATAATAAATAAATTAATTTCCATATTCATGATTAGTACTAGAAACGGGAGTAAATTCGATAATATAAATATAAGCTAAAACACACTTGAACAAGTAGATAGATTCAAGTATTTACGTTTTACGACAACTAGAAAAAACGAAATTGATGAGGAAATAATAGCAAAGATCAAGGACAGGAAGTACTTATTATTTTTTAATATCGAAATTTGTTAGCACACGCATTCTATCCAGATACATAAAATTTAGAATTTACGAAAAAATTATACTTATTGTTTTTTACGGATGCGACTCGTGACACTGAGGGAACAAGAGCACCTTAAGGTTTTTTCGAAAAATATTCGGACCGAAAAAGGATGAGTTAACCGGAGAATTTATAAGACTACACAATGCTGAATTAAGGAAACTGCACTCGGTAAATATATTTGAGGTTATAGTATTGTGGCGAATAAGATAAGTATATGATAGTAGTAGTATAGGATTAGTTTAGTAACAAACGAATCCCTACAATGTGAGGGCCTCTGTAGCTGAGGGAGTTGAAGCGTAGATCATTGCAACCTCGGAATTGCAGCGGCGCTGGTTCGAATCCGGCTTGTGGGTTAAACTTTTATTTCTGTGGTGGTCTTATGAAATGAAAACTTGACTCCCCACCATGGTCAGAATAGGGTAGTACCATGTAGTTAGCTCCCCGTATGTCAGAAGTATCCAAAAAGGGAATCATAAAAAATAAAAAGTCCCCATTCAAGAACATTCATTGAACCTAAAGCTCTCAAAATTTTCTACGAATCAGAAAACACATTTAAAGCGCATAGAGGATTGTTGGAGGACTTAACAATACCTCATTTATTTACATTTTTTAAAAAAAATATGTTAATATAGTAAATTTAAAAATAAATATAATACAGATAATAAAATTAACACTTAATTCTTAATTAAAACAAATTTGATCCTTTTTTTTCTCTCAACTTTATTCTTTACACCTTTTCCAATGTTTCGACCCTCAGGCCATTCTCAAGGATACCTTCATCTGGATGTCATTTTCTTTTTTAAATCATAAAAGGAAGGTAGGTTCTGTTTTAAGTTGCAAATGTGAATGAAAGAAGGAAGAGAAGTTTTTAAAAAAGGTTTAAATCTAGTAAAAAATTATTTAGAAAAGGTTCTATGGGACAAAGGCAATTAGCCTGCATTTTTAAGATTTGAAAAAAGAAAATTACATCAATATGAAGGTATCCTTGAGAATGACCTGAGGGTCGAAACGTTGGAAAAGGTGTAAAGAATAAAGTTGAGAGAAAAAAAAGGATCAAATTAGTTTTAATTAAGAATAAACTAAACCACTTTCAAACAAAAAAATATAAAATAATTAATCTAATTAACGCTTAAGTTTTTTAATAATTAAATATCCGTTCTCACCGGATATCCCCTGACAACGCAGGAATTTTTCGAATACTGGTTGTCCGTTAATTAGAGGTTTCACTGTCTCTACCTTCAAGAGCTAGTGAGCACTGAGAGTTCCCTGTTTCAGGTACAAAAAGAACTGCAGAGCGGTAAAGGTACCTTGGACATCCCTAGGGAAGACTGGGACACTTGGGATCCCATGCTCATATCCGAAGGCCTATTTTCAGCCGCTAATATATTTAGGTAAGTTATTATATCTTTGTATTTATATTAAAGAGCAATGTGTACTTCTATTACGAAACTACCTAATCATTCATAGAGTTAACGTTTTGTAAACAGTGAAAACTTTTAAGAAATAACTTTGTCCAAAATAACTTACAGGGTCATTCTTATTAAAAACTGAATCTAATTTGTTATGTTCTATATGAATATGTATAGTATAATTTTTTTTGTATTAACTAAAACAAGGTATAAATACAATAATAATTATAATTATTACAATAATATTCATTTTCCTATCTTATCCAGTATTATTTATTTTATTTATTTTGTATGTAATAATTATAATTATTACAATAATTTCAATTATATTCATTTTCCTAGCTTATCCAATATTATTTCTTTTATCTATTTTTTATATAATAATTATACATAATAAATATAGTACATTAATATTAATTCATTATGTTATACACACCAATGAAACATCGGTAAAATCTGAGGATCAGAA
>NW_027115249.1:902281-904260 GCF_000696795.3 Halyomorpha halys | reverse complement strand
TTTTTTATGTAATAATTATATTTATAACAATAATTTCAATTATATTCATTTTCCTATCTTATCTAGTATTATTTCTTTTATTTATTTATTTTTTCATTTCTAGTTTAGCTAGTGCCTAGATAAAAAAATCTTATTTATAATATTTATTTTTATGGACTCTATTTTAATTTTATGAGCAACGGCGAAGCACGAACGAACAAACTCTAGGGAATTTATGATTTGATAATTACTGGCGAAAAAACTTATAACTGAATAAATTAAAATAATACCGGATTTTTAGTCATCGATTAATTGGAGACATTTTCCCAATACATTGTCGATTTCCTGATTCTATTCACGTCGAAAATATAAAAAATTAAATAAATTGTTAAACAAAGTTTAAACCTTAATTACTTAACTATTTTACCAATAGTTTTTAGTTAAGTTAAACCAGAAGAAACATATAACAAATCAAATCTTCTGCGATAAAAATTTGGTAAACTGATTTTTCAAACGTTTTTTCTTAAAATTATCACTTGATATAATGGGAAGTAGTTTTTGGTTTAATAATATAACAAAATATAAAATACAACAACTCCAGAGATACTATCAAATTGATTTTTTTAAATTTTCTGTTATGAACTGGTTAATTAATTAATTAGGTATAATTTCGAAGAGATCGGTAATTCGTTCCTTCATAAAACATGACATTGGACTCTTTTAAATTTGTACAAAAGAAAAAAAAGTTAAATTAGTACTATCGATTACAATTTTTAGTAGATTCAAGAAAGAAAACTTGCAATTCTTGCTTGGCTGTAAAAAACATTACGCGATTTCTTGTTTATAGCAAGAGTTATAATGTAGCTCGTAATAAATAAATGTTTTCAAATACTGCTTCTCTTCGTTCTAAGTATTTTATTTTTTAAAGTAACATTAGATTGACCGTATATTTCAAATAAAAGCAGAGAAGTAAGGCTAGTGCAGATCTTGTATTGAATTCAGAAAAACAACACGATGATTTATCTTTGAGCACACACATATGTGTAGAGCGCAGTTGCTTAGTGGTAGATCACTGTGCTACTAACTCCAAAGGAAATAATTCTGTGGGTACAGGAGTCCTTTAGGTGTCCCCAACCTCATAAAGTAGAGAAAAATCTGATAGTCGAGTGTGATCATCAACAAAACACCTCCTTATACAACCGTTAGTCTAGGAACAGTTCATCCTTATAAAGAAATGCATCCCTGACACTTTATCTGTTGTATTAAGGTCTTGAACACCCAGTTTAAACCTGACTTGACTGAAATCCCTTTTTTATTCCACAGTTTTGCAAATCTCGAAATTAAATTTGGTTGATCTAAATCGACTTTGTGACCTTCTCCAGTTCTTCTTCATCCAACTTAACTCTTGAATTTCCAATGGAAGAAGGATTTTCAATTAGGAATTCTCATAGAATATCTAATTTTAAAAAATATTTTATGTCAGTGATTGTTTCAAGACTCTGTGCGTCCTCAAAGCGTAAATATCGAATAACATAAAGATCAAAATTGTTTGATAATTTAATCTTAAGTAATTACAGTCATTTTAGGATACCTAAACGAAATTCCATCCATAATTACTATGGCCTACCGAGATGCATTTCGAAATTCTGAAAAATCTTGCAAAAAAAAAGTATAAAATATAATTGTATTTGTACATAATATAATTTAATTAATTGATATTTCTTTTACAGTTCCTTAAAACTCGTTTATATATTTTCCGTGAATCCTTACTTGGGCCCGCTCCAGGTGTCACTGAGTAGAATGGTGCTGGACATCATGAAGTTTTTCTTTTTATACGTTCTAGTCCTCTTCGCATTTTCCTGTGGTAAGTTAATTATTTATAATATATTGTTATTACTTTATTATATTTGAAATTAATTGTATTTAATTATTTTCTATTTAAATACTATTATTTGAAGAATGGTGCCAAAACTGGAGGATTAAAATAAATTCCAATAAAT
>NW_027115249.1:900135-901706 GCF_000696795.3 Halyomorpha halys | reverse complement strand
TCAGTGGGTAGATTCTCCACATGTTTTTATCATGTTACTATGTCACCTACAGCAAATTTACTTGTTGTATATATGTGTATACAGTTGTAAATAACAATAAATAAATTATTTTAAAAAAAATACTACTAATCTGTATAATTAAAAAACATTCGGAAAGTAAATAACAAAAAAATTATAATAAAAACAAACCTATCTTTGGGCTTTAACACTGTTCACATACAGACACACAAACCATTTTGCGGGATTAAAACTTTTATCACTGTAAACTCCCACCGCTATAACTTATCACAACAATACGATAGTGACATGAAAAAGTTTTAATTTGATATGTTGAATTAACAGAATAGGGTAATTGTAGACTGAAATTAATAATAAGGGCCGAATAACCAGCATATATATTTTTTAAATTGATGTGGTTCTAAAAATTTATTAAGATTGTACTTGATAGTACAAGAGCCCAATAGGAGAAAAGTTATCTCACCCCAATTTTTGATTATTTTAATGAAAGCTATGTATAATTAATAGTCGAAATTGATGAGTTTGCCAAGTATAGGTAGGGAAAATAAAAAATGGCGGCTGTTTCAAAGCGATAAAAAAATCTATTTTTCATTCCAAGCTCTATATCTTAAAAAGTAGGAACAATACAAGAAAACCTAAGAGAACGTCATTAAAAGAAGAGTAAATTTGCTAAAATATGAGCCTTAATAGAGTTATTTACGTTAAATAGCTTTCGTGATATAGCTTTTTAAAAATCAACATTTCATAAAAACGTACTGAAGGATCAGTAGTTAGTGAATTTATTTTGAAAAACTTATATCTCAAAAACAATTCGATGTACAGATGTCTATTAGCACTCACATTAAAGCTAGTTTAATGAGCTATAAAGTAGTTTATGATGTTTATCTTCTTAGGAGTAATAGTTTACATGAAATTCGCTTAAATAAATTGATTTACAGTCGTTCGGACAAATCTTCATTTGCCAAATTTATATTCATATGTGAATATCATAAAAATTAATACCCCTACGAAGATAGGTGTCATAAACTACTTTATAATTAGTTAAACTTACTTTATTTTGAGTGTTTGCAGACATTTGTGCGTCTTATGGATCTAGAGATATATTTTTTGAAAAATCCAACATTTTATACGAACAACTAGAAATGAACATTTTGTGAGTTTATTTTGTCAAATATCATAAAAACTACTACTCCTACAAAGATAAACATAATTAACTATTTTGTAGTAAATTTAACTAGCTTCAATATGAGGGCTGGCAGACATCTGTACGTCCAATGGTTTCTGGAATGAAGTTTTTCGTAAATCAAACTTATTGTCCGAACAACTATAAATCAATTTATTTTAGCAAATACCATCAACACTACTACCCCTACGAAGGTAAAGATCATCAACTACTTTATAGTCCATTAAACCAGCTTTAATTTGAGTGCTAATAGACATCTGTACGTCACATAGTTCCTGTGATATAGATTTCTCAAAATAAATTAAGTAACTACTAATCTTTCAGTAGATTTTTAAGAAATTTTGCTTTTTAAAAAGCTATATCTCGAGAA
>NW_027115249.1:882137-899175 GCF_000696795.3 Halyomorpha halys | reverse complement strand
TTTTTGTTTTCCTATTGTAACTATGTGTTTGTATCTTTTTTAGCCCTGAAGAAGCCCTGCAACGTGGGGCGAAACGTTGGCTCATTAAATTAGTATATTTTTACTATTTGAGTTTTTCTTGACCGCACCCGGACCATATTCATTTCATTATCAATTTTAGGAGAATTTATAATGAAATATTTTATTAATGGAACTAATTCCTTAAAATGACGACAAATACAAATAATTGACTTCTCTCAATTTATATAGTGATCTAGCAGTACATGTAAAGGATGATAAGATTTAATTAATTCGAATGTAATAATTCGTAGAGGGTTAAGAGGATAATGGACATTAACAGAAGTGAAAAGGATTAAGGATTTTTTCTTTGAAAAAATTAATTATGTACATAATTAATTAATAATTAATAATGCACTTAATCCCTTATTCAATTAGTGCACCCTTACTCTATATAACAGAGATACTAAGGATCTAGAGTTGATGAACTTCCTGTTTAACTATCTAGATCAGAGTTTCCAAGAACGGAATACGAAAAGGTGTAAAACAACAATTATTATCGGATTTTCAAAAAGTTAAAAAAAAAAATTATTTCTTGTATGTTAACTTATTTATATTTTTTAAAAATATTTTTTTTTTTTTTTGGTACTTAATAGGTATGAACCAACTTCTGTGGTACTACGCCGATATGGAGAAGCAGAGGTGTCCAAACGCGACGACAACGTTCGACCAGAAAAGTCATAACAACGATCCCGACGCTTGTATTGTGTGGAGGAGATTTGCCAAGTACGTTCAAATCTATTACATATATTATAAACTTAATGATCCTTTACTGGAAGAATCTTATGGAATTAAACTGGATTTAGTGAATGACACAATTCTTCCTTATTAAAATACAATAATTTATTTCATATCATCAGCAACAACAACGTTTCGGGAGATTTCCCCTATCTTCAGGTTGCTAAAAAACAAATTCAACAAAACCATAAACATGCGCTTACAACAACACTAATATATCATCATATATACTTAAGAGATATTTATAAACTATTTACTTGAAAGCAAAAACCTACATATAGCATATCATTTTCTCCTTTATTGTCATTCTTGCTAATATATAATAATATTAATGTCATTTAATAAATAAAAACTTGTTACTAGTCATACATTTTAGCAGAATAATTACCTTCCTGAAGGTTATCTTCCATTATGATAACAACTATATAGACTATAAAATAATTTTCTCTTACCTCCATTACCACAAAGATGAACAATGAAAACTAAAATTAACAATTTTTCAAAAATCATTTCTATTCTATTTATTTTATAAA
The DNA here is from genome assembly GCF_000696795.3 of Halyomorpha halys. Lineage (NCBI taxonomy): Eukaryota > Metazoa > Arthropoda > Insecta > Hemiptera > Pentatomidae > Halyomorpha > Halyomorpha halys. The sequence goes on along the minus strand of NW_027115249.1, from coordinate 897,847 downwards.
AATATTTTCTTTTATAATTATTAACACTTTGACTGAATTAATTCTATATTATATAAAAAACCACATAAAAACTAAAACGCTAATTTATTTATAATATCCATATAATGTGTGCCTAAAGTATTTGTATCAGTTTTATAATTGATTGCTTTGTCAATGTCTTTTGTAATATGTACTGATTCAATTGTTTTTCTATTCCTACTATTCTTGACTATATCTAAAATTTCTGGATTATTAAAATCAAATTGATGTTTATATTTAATACTATGTGTGTGCAATGCTGTAGTTTTGATATTTTTAAAATTAATCTTATGTTGATCAATTCTTGTTTTTAATTTTTTAGATGTTTCATCTATGTATAAACCTTCACAATTCTGGCAATTTACTTTAAAAACAACATTTAATTTATCTTTAAATTCAACTTTGTCATTCATATTATCCAGATAACTACCCAATTTATTATTATTATATAATCCAAACTTCAAATTATGTTCATATTCTATAAATTTCCTTTTAATTTTATCTGTTAATCCTGGAATTTTTTTTTAGCAGCCTAAAGATGGGGGAAATCTCCCGAAACGTTGTTGTTGTTGATGATATGAAATAAATTATTGTATTTTAATAAGGGAGAATTGTGTCATTCACTAAATCCAGTTTAGTTACATATATTATTATATATCTTCTATTCTAAATTGAACTATTTTTTTGATCAAATTTAATCTGTTTCTTCAATTATAGTTCCAGTTTTAAGATATGGAAAATCATTATTTATTTCAAATTTAAATGATTATTATTAACGAGGTGTAGATAGTTGACCGTAGATTGATAAGTGGGGAAGCTGGTTGAGGGGTGCGGTCAGCAAAAAGAAATTATTTATTCGTGCTGACGTTTCGACCTGAATTTCAGGACTTCATCGGGAAGCTCCGGAAGAGATTCTGGCTAAACTCAGTGGTGAGTTGCGACGGATATCGTTACTATTGGCGTTTTTAGCGCTTGCTATATTGTTTCAAGTCGTTCTTCCTGGGCTACAGAGTTTCGAATCCAAGAATCTCTGCCGAAGTTCCCGATAAAGATCTGAAATTTAGGTCGAAACGTCGGCACGAATAAATATTTTTTTGTTTTTTGTGTTTTTTTCTTACCGCGACCCCCGCCCATCTTCTTCACTGATTATTATAAGCATGGTATTATCAGTACACTCCTAACGTGACATTGTTTTTTATCACTTGAGCATTTTGTTCACCTGGACAATTCCTGAATTCCTTATTTTAAATGTACAGAGGCAAGAAGATCTTTAAATGTTTTACGAAATCTTCTTCAACTTCTGATGGAAGATACGACGAATACCTTTACTGTTAGCGTTTTGTTACTGTAAACTGATCTACTGCTGTGACTAGTATTTTCTCTGGTTTGATCTCACATCGCTGTCTAATAGTGACTTTGTTTAGCGGGTTACTGGGGAGGATCTGAGAGGGGAAATTCGGGAGAGTGAATTTGCCGATCAGATGAAATAAAAAAATGTGAAATGGAAGGGACAAGAAGGGGAAAGAAAAAAGGAATAAATTGAAATCTTTGTATTTAGTGTATAGACTGGAATTGATTGTAAAAGAAAACTGTGAAAAAAAAAAAGTTGTCTTTCTTTATTATTTCATGTAAAAATATGTAATTTATATATGTCCGATGATATAATGATTAGAATGCTGTGTAATGTAGCAACCCCATGTATTTGGCCAGCATGGTTGACGAAAGTATTTCTCTCTCTGTATAATGTTTTAAGGAGTTTTGTTCTCCTATAACATAAATACTCACATGTGCGTTTCTATAGCATACATTACGTTCATATACATTAGTTATGTTTTCTTATTAATCTGCCCTTAGCCTCTTCGAGACATCGCAGACTCTGTTCTGGGCTGTCTTCGGCTTGATAGACCTGGACAACTTCGAGCTGGCGGGCATCAAGACTTTCACCAGGTTCTGGGGCATGCTGATGTTCGGAACATATTCTGTTATCAACATCGTAGTCCTCCTCAACCTTCTGATAGCCATGATGAATCACTCCTATCAGCTTATTTCTGTGAGTCAACTTCACTTATTTTACTATAGTAAAATAAATATCTTTTTTTTATTTATTTATTTAATATAATTTACAAATGTACAAAATAATAAATAGAATAACTAAATATGTGGAATGTTTCCTTTACTTGAAAATATTGGAAAGGAACCACCCATTACTGGTACTTCAAGTATTAATTTAAATTAGAAGGTCCCGTGACCATCTTCTTTTCAGACACCTTGGAGGATTATCAGGGATTGTTGAGGATGAAAGATTAAGAAATAATGGGTGAGGAGTTTGAAATGAAAAGACGCATATCTGTTTTGGGACAAATCTGCAACGAATGGGATGTTAAGGTTTTTGTGGATGAGTTTATTTGTAACGTAATATGAGGCATCAAGGATTTTAATAATTTAATTTGATGGTTTGGTGGAGCCCCAGAGCTCAATTCCATATGTCCAAATTGTTCTGATTATCGTAGTGCATACTAATTTTTTGTATATAATGGGAAGTTAAATTGGCGTTTGTCAAGTAAGAGTTGTAGCAATCAAAATCAACGACCAGTTTCTTGTCGTTTCAGTCTTGTGTAAATATATATATATATATGGAGAGAGAAAAAATTAGAAAAATAATACATAAATTACTCGTACAATAGAAAAATGGTGTCTGTTTCCAAATCAGAAAAAAAAAAACATTAATTTTTCATTCGGAGCTCTATATCTAACAAACTACTAACAACATTCGAAAATGTAAAAGAACATTTATTTAAAGAAGAGTAAATTTTCTGAAATATTAGTCCTAATAGAGCTATTCATGTCCAATAGTTCTCGAGATATAGCCTTTTAAAAAGGCTTAAATTACATAAAAATGTACTGAAATGTCCGTAGTTTAATTAATTTTATTGAGAAATCTATATCTCAGAAACTATGTGACGTACAGATGTCTATTGCCAATCAAATTACAGCTAGTTAAATGTACTATAAAGTAGTTTATGACCTTTACCTTAGTAGGCATAGTAGTTTTCATGATATTTGATAAAATAAATTGATTTATAGTTGTTCGGACAATAAGTTTGATTTATGAAAAACTTCGTTTCAGAAACCATAAGACGAACAGATGTCTGTCAGCACTCAAATTAAAGCTAGTTAAATTTACTATAAAATAGTTTATAACGTTTATCTTTGTAGGAGTAGCAGTTTTTTGGTTATTTGACAAAATAAATTCACCAACTGTTATTATCTAGTTGTTCTTATATAATGTTTGATTTTTCAAAAAATATATCTCTAAATCCATAAGACGCACATATGTCTGCCAACACTCAAAATAAAGATAATTTAACTTACTATAAAATAGTTTATGACACTTATCTTTGTAAGGGTAGTAGTTTTTATGATATTCACATATGAATATAATTTTGGCAAATGAAAATTTGTCCGAACAACAATAAATCAATTTATTTTAGCAAATATCATAAAAACTACTACTCTTATGAAGATAAACTATTTTATAGCTCATTAAACTAGGTTTAATTTGAAAGTTAATATACATCTGTACGTATAATAGTTTTTAAGATATAGATTTTTCAAAATAGATTCACTAACTACTGATATTTCAGTACGTTCCATACATTTTTATGAAATGTTGGTTCTTAAAAAGCTATATTTCGAGAACTATTGAACGTAAATAAATCTATTAGGGCTTATATTTTAGCAAATTTACTCTACTTTAAATGTACTTCATCTCTTAGGTTTTCTATTGTTGTTGGTAGTTGTAAAGAGTAGTTGTTTCAACTATGTAATAAAAAATTGGAGTGAAATAACTGCCTTTTTTCTCTTTTCGGGCTCTTAGTACTAGGTAGATAGGTAATGTATGTGTCAGAACAATTTTTTAAGTCACTTATTAAGTTTTCGAGAGATAGGCTCATGAAGAAAATAAATTTCCAGGCCCTACTTTTGATAGCAGCATTCTGAACATGCGATACCTCATAAATTTGATTTTCCAACACTTCAAGACAGATTTTTGGTAACTTAAAATGCATTTTATCAACTGTAATGCATAATTTGTATAATTTGTTCATAAATATTTTTTTTTTTTTAATAATGTATTTATTGTTATCTTTAACTGTATAAACATGTATACAACAAGTAAATTTGCTGTAAGTGACATAGTGTCATGATACAAACATGTGGAGAATCTACCCATTGATAGTACTCCAGTTCGTAAATATAAAAAAGTTGTTATAAAGGTGCAGAGTATGGATAATTTGATTTCAATATTTCTCTTTCGCGTTTGTTTTTTTATTTTTTGGGCCAGGAAAATGTATCATGAAAGAAAAATATGACTTACTTCTTGCTGATCTATCAATAGCTGAGTACACATCGTAATGAAATACAGATATACGGCTTATCTACCTACGTAAAAAACAACAGCAATACTTATTTAAAGGACCAAAAGCTCACATTCAAGATAATTAAAACAACATGGATAATTAATAACTTTTGAGCCATATGAAATATGTCTGAACCTATTGCTAGACAGTGATGTCTTCTACAATGCCTTCAAAGTTCATGGTGCACGAGATTCCACCCCAGAAATTGCGAGCGATGGACGATCAGCCCAAATTAGCCTCGCGATCGACTTGTTGGCCACCCCTAGTATATAATGTATTGTTGATGTGAGGTGTACTATCTTTAATATGGTTGGTGAGAAATTGTTTATCTTACTTAAATTTAATTAATTACATTCTTAAGAATATTATTCAAGGTTTTCAGTATAATTCATTATTTGTATTTATAAAATTTAAATATATATATTTATGAAGATTTAGTAGATAGATTTTTAATCTACAAATTAAAATAAAATTATATAGTAGGAAGATAGTTCGAGTAGCGATCAATAAACGTACCAAAATAGTAAAAAAAAACTAAGTATTATTCATTTAAGTTGTTATCCTTGTTTGAACCAAGACAGCCCTGACGAAGTTGGGCGAAACGTTAATTAACAATAAATAGTTTTCTTTTATTATTTTGATAACTTTATTGAAAGCCACCTGGACTATCTTCCTACAATCTACTTCAACCATCTGTTTCCAAAAAAATATAAAATTACTATTTAGTTTATAAAGTAATAACGAAGCATAGATCAACGTTATTTTCCATTATTTTGATGTTTCAATACAATTGTTTATGTTTTTAGGTATTTCAAAGTTATTGTCAAAGGTTTTAGGTAGTTTTGATGCATCGTAAAATACACTGCAGATTGGAAGAGGTATCTGCAGTGTATTTTACAACCGCCGGCAATTGCAGGCTCACACAGTTTTACGACATCGAGACAAGATTTTACTAAAGGTTTAAGAGGCTCTAAAGCTAGTTAGAAAATCTTAAGTGTTTTCCAATACCCAAAAATTGTCGCTATTGTTCCAAACGAATAATAAACTTCTGAACAATTATTATTCAATCGATTATATTATTCTGACATATCGATTATATGATAGTGCCATATAAAACCCTTTATTTTTATGCTACGATAAATTTTATTTTTATACAACTAATTAAAAAATTTAATCTGTACCGCTACAAGGGGGGCAGTTCTTTGTAAGTTATGTTACTACACCAACCGTTGTGCAGGGAGGAGATATACCCACTTTATGAGCCTGACCGATCCCGGAGGGCTCCTGAATCCGTAGGGCTGACTCGCGGATACAGTGAAACAGAAAATAATTGTCTGCCACAGCGGGATTCGAATTCGGGTCCTTGCAGTTCGTAGCACAATGTCTTACCACTGAGCTACTCACTCCCATTATTTTAAGCAAATTTATTCGATTTAAAAAATGTTATTGTTACGTTTCAAACGATTTCTAGTTTTGATGTACAGCCAAGTAGGGATGCGACATCGATGACGATGTTTTTTTAACATCGATGTTTTACTTTAGATGTTTTACATTTGTCTCAATCTTTAATTATTTTTTCCAAAAGTAACTAAATAAAAACAAAAAATTTACGGTATAAACAATTTCCTATCAACAATGTGGTGGGAAAAAAAAAAGACCTCCAACAATCACGCTAACGACGTAATAAAGATAAATTACGACTAGAAAAACATCGATGTTTTTTTTAGTTACATTCTTTGTTCCAACAACCATTTCTGACTGGTCGGAACAGACCTTATGTTTCTGAAATAGATGTTCTAAAAAATAACAATGTTTTTTGGCAATGTATTGTTAACATCAATATTTTAAAACATCGATGTTTTTTGGGTAAGGCAATGTATGCAACGATATTTGAGAACATCCATGTTTTTTGGGTAATGTATTGTAAGCAACGATTTTTAAAAACATCGATGTTTTTTGTAGTCGATGTCGGATTCTTATTTTCAAAAACCACTTCTGACAGGCCGTAGAATGCGTGATCGTTGGAACAGACTTCATGTTTCTGAAATACTTGTTCAAAAACATCGATGTATTTTGAGTAATGTATTGTAAGCAACGATATTTTAAAAACATCGATGTTTTTTGTAGTCGATGTCGGATTCTTATTTACAAAAACCACTTCTGACATGCCGTAGAATGCGTGATAGTCTGAACAGACCTTATGTTTCTGAAATAGTTGTTTAAAAACATCGATGTTTTTTTATCGATGTCGCATCTCTACAGCCGGGCAATGAGGTCTCAGCAAGGACAATTCAGGGTTAATGTAAGTTGAAATTAAAATTAAAATCTGTACAAGGAAGTACTGTTACTTGACCAACGGTTGTGCAAAGTGATTAGGTCAAAGCGCAGGAGAGTATCAGAACCCACAGGGCTGACTCACGGCTACATAAAATAATATTTGCTGCTCGAATCCGAATCCTTGGAATTTTACAGATAGCTGTAAAAGTAAAGTACTTACTTATTACGTAAACTGTCACTTATAGATAGTCATTATACCTCAAGTATGTAGTTTTACCAATTGTGTGTGTTTCAATAGACTTTCTTGATAATATTATATTTTTTATATAATATATAATTTATCTAATGAGTATAATAAGCCTTATATTTTGAATGAACCAAAGAGAAGAAGGAAATATACCTAATACTATTTGTACAAGAGCCCAAGAGGAGAAGAAAAAAAAAATAAGGCAGTTGTTTCATCCCTATTTTTTATTACTTTAATGAAAACTGTGTATAATTACAAGTCAAAATTGATGAGTACAAGAGCCCAATAGGAGAAAAAAGGCAGTTATCTCACCCCAATTTTTGATTATTTTAATGGAAGCTATGTATAATTAATAGTCAAAATTGATGAGTCTGTCAAGTACATGTAGGGGAAATAAAACATGGTGGCTGTTTCAAATGTTAAAAATAATCAATTTTTTATTCTAAGAAAACATTTGAAGTAGAGTAAATTTCCTAAAATATAAGTCCTAATAGAGCTATTCACAATCAAATGTTCTCGAGATATAGCTTTTTAAAATGCAACATTTCATAAAAATGTATGAATCGTACTGAAAGACCAGTAGTCAGTGAATTTATTTTGAAAACTCTATATCTCAAATTAAAGCAAGTTTAATGAGCTATATTGTATGATTTATAACGTTTATTTTCGAAGGAGAAGTAGTTTTCATGAAATTTGCTAATATAAATTGATTTATACTTGTTCGTACAAATTTTCATTGGCCAAATTTATATTCATATGTGAATATTATAAAAACAACTATCCCTACGAATATAAGTGTCAAAACTACTTTATACTCAGTTAAATTTCCTTTATGTTGAGTGTAGGCAGACATATGTGCGTCTTATGGGTCTAGAGATATATTTTTTCAAAAATCAAACATTTTATACGAGTATCTCGAAATTAACATTTTGTGAATTTATTTTGTCAATTATCATAAAACTACTACTCATACAAAGATAAAGGTTATAAACTATTTTATGGTAAATTTAACTAACTTTAAATTAAGTGCTGACTTAACTTAACATCACTACGTCTTATGGATTCTGAAATAAAGTTTTTCGTAAATCAAACTTATTGTCCGAACAACTATAAATCAATTTATTTGAGCAAATATCATGAAAACTACTACTCCTACGAAGGTAAAGGTCATAAACTACTTTATAGCTCATTAAACTAGATTTAATTTGAGTGCTAATAGACTTCTGTACGTCGAATGGTTATTGAGATATAGATTTCTCAAAATAGATTCACTAACTACTGATATTCCAGTACATTTTTATGAAATGTTGCTTTTTAAAAGTCTATATCTGGAGAACTATTGGACGTAAATAGCTCTATTAGGGCTTATATTTCAGAAAATTTATTCTTCTTTAAATGATGTTCTCTTAGATGTTCTATTTTTGTTGGTAGTTATAAAGAAATCGGAGCTCTATTTAAAAAATTGATTTTTTTTAACATTTGATACTGCCGCTATTTTTTATTCCCCCTACCTATACTTGGCAGACTCATCTCTATTTTGACTATTAATTATACATAGTTTTCATTAAAGTAATCAAAAATATCTGGTAATCAAAAATAATGGGTGAAATAACTGACTTTTTTTCTTCCCGGCTCTTGTACTGTAGGTAAACTAGCTCTCACAGAAATAAACTACTAAAAAAGATAATAAGTAGTTAAAGAAACTCGTAACACACAGAGAAAAAATAAATTCAATATTCTTTATTGATAAAATAGAAAGAAAAATCGTATTAATTGGGCAAAGTATAGCTGTGCTTTTGGTGTGAGCTTTTGGCCCGATTGGTTGCTAAGCGATTTATTTCTTTAGGTCGGGAAGAAAGGGATATTGGCGTTCCCATCTGGGGTAAAAAAGGATAGCAATTATATGAGTAGTGGCTCAATTACAACTGTAGATTGTACAGCTTTTTACAGGCTTTAGAGCCAACTGAAATTGATACGAACAATGCCTAGTAGAGTATGAAAAAACAACTATATTATATTAAAAAATTATAATAATAATCTATAATAAGAATTGCTAATTAACACGTAAATTAAAGTTATCTTCTAATTAAGTGATATAAGAATTAATTAAAGAAGAATCCAACGAATCAATTAAGTAAATAATATGTAAAGAACGATAACAAATAATAAATAAATCGAATTCAACTAAGTCTCAAGTCTTTTTATCAATAATAAAATATTATTATAAAAATAATAATTTAAACGCCCAAGGTTTCGGCCTCAAGGGTAATCTTAACTATAAATACACAGTCATATAACCAACTATAATAATTAATAACAAATAATATTGTTTATAAGTGAGTGATATTGGTGTTTAGAATATTTGCAATTAAAATTATTGATATATAAATGAAATAATTATAATAATAATATTCTTTATTTATTCTGGGATTGATCCCTTTAGAATAATATATAGGCGTCAAAATTAGGTTTCAGAGCCTTAGAGTAAAGATAAAATTACAAAACTTTTTAAAATAAAATAAAACAATGGATTTGAAAAGATACAAATAAACAACAGTAATTAACCGAATACATAAAATAATGATAGAACAAATACAATAAAACCACATGTCGTATCAAAAAAATAAGATGACTTCTGATAATAAACAAAAAGAATAAAAAATCAAATGCAATTAAATTTAAAAATAATAAATGATACAATTTCTGTTAATGTACATATTTACAATAATAAACGAAAATCTGAGACATAAAATACAGATAATATGCAAAGATTTTTTGAAACTTTAAATTCTTATTCTTCCGGAATTGAATGGATAGAATGTCGTGTATTAGTGACATAAATAGCTTAATTTAACTAATTTTATTAGACCTGGGCATTAATTTACAGTTAAAATTGACCTTGAGGATAGCCAGGTTGGACGAAACGTTGGACATTTGAAGTTTCAATGGACAATTTCTTTTATATAAATAATAAAACCAGTCTCGACAAATATATATTTTTTAAAAATATCTTTATTGAAATTTACAACTGTATATTACATAATACATTCAGTAAATTTTATCTTAGTTAAAATGGAGTGTTACAGGCGTGTGGAGCAACTACCCATTGGTAACACTCTAATTACATTTCACATTAGCTGGTCTCATGGCCATCTTATTTTCAGGCGCCTCGGAGGATTGTCAGAAATGGAAGGTTAGAAACTAGGGGGTTTGAGTGGATAGGGAGTTTACATAAGATTATATAAAAAACAATTGTAGTAATTTTTTACGCTGTTATTTGTTTAGACAATTTAACTATAATACTTTTCAGCAATACAGCTAGACTTCTTTATAACAGAAAGCTATTGGGATTATGATATTATCCGCTATATAGAGTTGTTCGCTAAAAAGTGGTTAGTGTAAGAAAAATTTAGATAAAGAAATTTGCCAAGTTTGAGCTTAGTCAACTCTGTGGTCGAGAGATGCTACGTATAGGAAGTCAGCTTAGAGTGAATCAGAAGATTTTATTGGAATTGTTATTGATTCCAATAATACAATTAGAAATATTATAAATGATTAAACACAAGTCAAGTTGAATTATTTACAAGAAACAATACATATAACAATACACGATATCTGTGTGATGACTGTAATAGTTCACATTGCGGCAGCTAGGTTCATCATTTCGGCTTGTAACGGTTTTGGTGGCTGTAGTGGTTACAGTATAGACCAGGTGGTGTCACCACAATTTTATGTATAATGACAAACCAATATTTTCTGATAATTATTTTTTTTAAATTTTCTTTTAATATTGAAATTTACAACTGCATCAAATAAATATACAACAGTCTTGTGGAGAATCTACCTATTAATAGAACTCCAATAAAATTTCTAGATTAGAAGTCTTCATTTCAGACACCTAAGAGGATTATCAGGAATCGAAGAAGAAGCAAGGATAAAAACAAGTGGGCTTAGATCGGTGTTATAATTTTATATGTGATAATGTAAGGAACTTTTTGTTTGGTTATTATTGTAAGTGTTTTATTCGAGGGAAATGTAATGTTTTAGTGGAGCCTCAAATCTCAAATCCGTAAGACCAAACAAGTGGTATTTTGTATTTTGTACAAGTGGTATCAAATCACATTTACTCTTCGTCATAAACCTATGACCTCTTGCCACACTGTATCCTTTAATAATACCCAACTTATTCCTGTCGAACAGATCCGTTACTTAGGACTACATCTCGACGAACGACTGGCATGGAATCCTCATATAAGACTAAAAGGACAGGAAACTGCTCGTCAATTTCGACTATTTCAATATTTACTAGACAAACGGTCCAAACATCCAATCCATTACAAAAGACTGATCTACATAACTATTATAAGGCCTATTTGGACATACGGAGTTGAGCTATGGGGCTCCACTAAACCATCTAATTCCTCTCGAATCCAATCCTACAGTCCAAAATCATTCGTAAAATCCTTAATGCTCCTTACTTTGTCACAAATCAAATCATCCATAAGGACCTCAATGTCCCCTATGTTGCCGATTAGGCCAGAACCAGATACCAATCCTACCATAATAAACTTCCCAACCACCCAAATCCACTTGTTTCTAACCTGGCTTCTCCTTCATTACCTAATAATCCTCCTAGGCGTCTGAAAAGAAGATGACCTCGGGATCTTCTCCTCTAGAAATGTTATTGGAGTTCTATAAGTGGATAGATTCTCCACATGTTGTATCAAGTCACTACCTCATCATAAGTCTCTATATCATATGTTATACAGTTGTAAATAACAATAAATAAATGAAAAAAAAGAACACCAAACAGGCCTTATCATATTCTTGTAAATGATTTTTATATATACTTATTTGGAAATTTAGTTCTATTAAGCGCTATAACAGTGAAAATCGACGAGCAGTTTCCTGTATTTTCAGTCTTGTTTGAGTATTCCAGGCTAGTCATTTGTCCAGATATATCTGGACTATATTCCCAAGTTGTGGATCTGTTCGACGAGGATAAGTGGATTATTTTCAAAAGGCTGGATCTCATAGGGTTAAGGTGTACCGTAGAGATGATTTGGTGGAATTTATTGAAATTAATTTTAATCCTCCTCAATAGATCCTGGAATTCTGCCCTGTCATCCACAGTTGGGATCATCATATGAGGGATTCGGGATTAAGAATGTCAATATTGTATATAGCAAGGATTGTGTTCAAGATTTTATTTACTTTATTTTAATTTTTCCCCTAGTTATTTCCTTATTTTCTATTATTTAAAACAGTAATCCGTCTATGTTTATTTATGATGTTTTATATATTTTTATTTTTATCTATTCTAGTTTATAATTAATTATTTAATCATTTATTTTATTGCTATTATTTATTAATATGTATATATGGTATAATTGCGCAGTTGCATTTCAAATACCTATTGCTCTTGTGTTTGGCACAATGTATTCTTAAAGGGATACTGGGGTTGATAGGTTATTTTTAATTAATAGCAAATGACTGATGCCACCGGTTTTCGTATTTAAACTTGTATTAAAAATATTTAATCATAAAAAATAGAGTAAGGAGAGCCTTCATATAACTCTATTATCGAGACAATTTAGTAAATGAGTTATTTAAAATAATTTTCATTCTTTCCTTCATCTCTAAATTTACCATTGCCTCCAGGAACGCGCAGACGTAGAATGGAAGTTCGCTCGGAGCAGGCTGTGGATCAGCTACTTCGAGGAGGGTGGTACCGTACCTCCGCCGTTCAACGTCCTCCCGTCGCCGAAGAGCGTCTGGTACTTCCTCATGTGGCTCCACAGGAGGTTATGTGGTCAGAGCAGAGCCGCCAAGAAGGAGCACATGCGCACCATTAAGGTAATCTTCACGACGAGTCGAGTATCTCAGGAAAACAATGCTTTGCATATCTCATCCACCATCATGGATCCCTTTAAAAAAAAAAATCATAAGAGTAGATTATTTACTTAATTGTGTGTAAAGATGTAACGTTTCGAATTTTCGAAGAATACTGTCTCGTTAACATGAAGGTGCCTCTAAGCGTTTGTCAAACAATAGTAAAATCAGATTGGATTGACTAGTGTAGCGCATCTAGATGAGTTTGCCTGTGGGCAAAGAGAGAGGAGAGAGCAGTGGCAAAAAATCCACTACCAACTCCATATTCTTTGCTCCTCTGTCTGTTCCAACACCACTTCTGACTTCCTGGAACTGTACGGAGCACGCTTATTGGGGCCACAGCCTGGATGTCCTAGGGACACCCTTACACTATGCCGAGAATAAGCTGAGTTCTTGAGATAATTTATCTGGGTATTAACTATTGCGTTTGGTAGAGGGTGAAAACAGATAAATGATAAATTGAAATAAAGGATTTACTGCTTTACTGTAACTGTCAATAAATATTTCACCTAATATATCAAACAGTGTTATGTTTGATATATTAGGTGAAATACACACTATGTTTTCTGATAAACACAAAACTGTTAAGGTGAAAAGGAAGTAAAAATAAAAACTGGTACACTAGATAAGAAAAACAAAACACATTCCACTAGCTAATATCACCATCACACTGTTATCTCCAATCCAAAGAGGTTATACTGCAGTAGTTAGCCATTACCTCTACTAGCAACAGCTCACTAAGAGGTTCTTACACTGTTGAAATACGTTGAGTTTGGAATTTTTAAAAAATATTTATTTATTATTATTTACAACTGTACATTATAATACATTTAGTAAATCTGATCTAAATTGGAGTGTTACAGGCGTGTCGATAAACTACCCACTGGTAGCACTCTAATGACATTTTACATTAATTGGTCTCGTGGCCATCTTCTTTTCTGACGCCTCGGAGGATTGACAGGAATGGAAGAGGATGCAAGATTAGAAACTAGGGGGTTTCAGAGTTTATAATGGAAGGAGTGATATTTGGTTCGGACTAGATCGGGTACATAGGGAATATTAAGGTTTTTATGTATGATTTTATTTGTGATAAAGTAAGGAGCATTAAGGATTTTACGAAGGATTTTGGATTGTAAGGATTGAATTCGAAGGTTTAGTGGAGCTCCAAAGCTCAAGTTCCTATATCAAGGTTGGCCTTATTACAGTCATGTAGATCAGTCTTTAGTAATGGATTGGATGTTTGGACCGTTTGTCTAGTAAGTGCTGTAATTGTCGAAATCGATGTGCAGTTTCCTGTCTTTTCAGTCTGAGGATTCCGGGTTAATCGTTTGTTCAAGGTAGCGGATCTGTTCGATAGGGGTAAGAGTAAAGTTTGGAATTAATAGTTTAGAATTAATAGGATTGGGGTAATGGAATAAAAGTGGCCTGAACAACGCTTATTGCGTGTTTTCCCTCCCAAATTCTTTGCAGATACAGTTCTGGATAGTCAGAAGTGGTTGTTGGAACAGACTTGGAGGACCAAAGAATGAGAAGTTTGTGGGGGAACGTTTGCTAATGCGCATCTCTGCTCTCCCTTTGCACACAGGCAAACTCATCTAGATGCGCTACACCAATCAATCCAATCTTATTTTGCTAGTGTTTCTTAGAACAGACAGAAGATTAGCAACAATAATCCGATATTATTTTATCGAAATACCGATATTCTGTTTTAAAAAAAAAAAAAAATTAAAATGAAATATTGATATATTACTTGATAATATCGTTGTTAATATAGATATCGAAGATTAGCAACAAAATCATATTATTTTATCTAAATATCGATATTTTGTTTAAAAGCTTTGAAATTTTTAAAATGAAATATTAATATTTTGTTTCAATAATTTAATATCCATTCCATTTGAAATTTTTATCAGTATCGACATGGAAGTTTAGTAATGACAATCAGATATTATTTCATCGGAATTTCGATATTTTGTTTTAAAATAGTAGTCAATTTTATAGAGAGTTCAATAATGAAATATCGAAATTTTCTTTCAATAATTTAATATTCATTTCGACATTCAAAGTTGTTATTAATATCGTTATGGAAGTTTTGAAAGACATTCGGATATTATTTTATAGAAATATCCATATTTTGTTTTAAAATAGTAATAAATCTTATGGAAAGTTAAAAAATGAAATATTGATATTTTATTTAATAATTTAATATCCATTTCAATATTTGTAATTTATATTAATATTGATTTGGAAGTTTAGTAACGACATTCGGACATTATTTTATAGATATATCGATATTTTGTTTAAAAATAATACTAATTTTAAGTTCAAGAATGAAATATCAATATTTCGTTTCAAATAATTTAATATCCATTTCGACATTTGAAATTGTTATTAATATCAATATGAAACTTTAATAACGGCATTCAGATATTATTTTATCAGAATATCGATATTTTGTTTTAAAATAGTTGTAAATTTTATGGAAAGTTCAAAAATGAAATATCGGTATTTGGTGTTAGTAGTCGTTGGAGAGTCCCAAAGTTGTATAACTTGTTGGTGACAATATTCATTGGATGGTTAAATCAGATTTAGGACCATAATATACTTTAATATGAATTAAATAATTTTAATCATTCAAAAAATTAAATTTTATAATGAAATATTTAATTAGCCATTTGATTAACTGTGCGTGAAGTGCCTAAATTTATTTTGTTGTTAAACTATCATTTTTATTTATTTATAATCTTAAAATTCTTTCTTGAGACTGGCAATTTTTTACTAAATAATTCAAATGCACTATCAAAATTAGTCTCAAAACATTTATTTCATTTACACGTCCAACGTTTCGGCCAATTCGG
>NW_027115249.1:861855-874139 GCF_000696795.3 Halyomorpha halys | reverse complement strand
CCAGCTGGTACCTCTCATACATATCAATATAAATGTTTTGACCTGGGCAGAATAGCCTGTATGGAGTTTTTTAAAATGGTTAAATGATATGTCTCATAGTAAATTAAGTAGATTGTCCCTGAAGATGGCCGAATTGGCCGAAACGTTGGACGTGTAAATGAAATAAATGTTTTGAGACTATAATTTGAATAGTGTATTTGAATTATTTAGTAAAATATCATTTTTATTATAATTAGTAATTTCTGTAGGAATTATTTTTCCAACAACATTTGTATTTAAGTTTTAACGGTACATAATTATCTCATTTTCTTACTCCAGCGATAATAATACACTGTGTCTACGAAACCGTAGTGAAAGAATCCTTAGAATAGAAGGTTCCTTAGAATCCAAGAGACAGTATCTAATACCCAGTACCCAGTAGAGGACAATAGTTCGTTATCCCGAAATATTTACTCAGGCCTAGTGTTCTGTCGAGTCCCGGATTATTGGAGATCGCTTACATTGTAGTCACAGTGTAACCTCAACCTCCCTTGGAAATTGCGAGTTATCGTTGGCTGGTATGATTAACTTACTGAATTCAAGATATTAGAAACATTATTTACTGATAATCCACATATAAGGAATAAATTGTAGTGGGAATCAAAAATTATTCTTGACAACTATGCTAAAATTGAAGGGTTTGCATTAAAAAAGACATGGTTCCTGTTCTCCAAGTTTTCGGAAAATCTATCAAAGATATCATATACCTCCATAAATATATTTGGTATTTACCAAAATTTTCGTAATTTAATCCTTTATATGTGAAAATTTTGCATAGTTATGCATCTATCAATCGGCAAATTACGATAAGGCAATCCCAGTGGTAATCCGATTAAAGAAAGTAGTTTAGAATTACCTCTTTGTTAACTTTTAATTTTAGTCTTGTAGCTAAGGGAGTTAAGATGTCATCTTAGCAACCTCTAAATTCCAGCAGCACTGATTGAATTCCGGCCGCGAGGGATGACTTTTATTTTTTGGTGGTCCCACGAGATGAAAACACGACTCTCCCCCTTTTGTTAGAATAGGTCGGTTACCACTCCGCAGATGTTAGTTATGACCAAGTAGCAGGAAAACAATAAAAAATATTATATATAAGAAGATGGTCAGGGTTGCGGTCAAAGGAGAAACAAAAATAGTTTCTCATGAAGAATGTTCTTTATTCATTTTATATCTTTATTATTACTTATTTATTTATAATTATTCTTTCATGACGTTTATTTAATCCCTTTTTCCCCCCCTTCCCCGTATTGTTTTTGTTTTATGTACATCTCCTGTACTTTTTAACTGTTCCTGTACTTTTATTTTACGTATTTTTATAAAAAAATGTTTACTCTTGTCATTGTTACTTAGTTTTATTCTTATTATTGTATCTTTTTAGCCCTGATGAAGCCCTGCAAAGTGGGACGAAACGTCGGAAAATAAATAGTTGTAAACTATTTTTGTTTCTCCTTTGACCGCAACCCTGACCATCTTCCTATACAGGAAAATAAATAGTTGTAAACTATTTTTGTTTCTCCTTTGACCGCAACCCTGAACATCTTCATATATATCAATTTTTACGGTCAACTATATATACATATATAAAAAATATTATGATTAAGTCATGATTCTCCTATGATAGGGGACACATTGTAGCACCAATCTTTCAATTTTAAATCCATTTCATATGTTGTAATTTATTTTTTATTATATATTTTTATATTTTCTTTTTTATTGTCTTTATTATAAACTAATAATGAGCCTGCTCCCTCCCCAATCCTTCCTTTTACTCCCGCACTCTGATTCCAACTTCACGTACTCCTCTTCCTGGGTTCCTTCGCGCACGCACAATCCCTCGACGCACTCTTCCCTTTTTCTCTTTGTTTCAGCGGAAGGCCAAACAGGCTAGTGAGAGGGATTTCCGTTACCAAGTGAGTAATATATCGAAATTTATTACATATAAATAATAGAAAATATATAAATATTGTGTATAAGTTGCATGGTAGACATTGTAAATAATTATTGCTACTTATAATCACATGATGATCTCTTCCTACATTCACATAAGCATACACACTAAGCACACTCCCGCGGTGAGACTATGGGTGAGACTTTGCACTATTTATTTCCAATTGTGTATATATATTTATATAAAAAATGTATATATAAAAATGCATAATAAGAATGCTCTTACACGCATGCAGATTTGCAGTTGCGCTGTCGCACTTTGAAGAATACCATTGCAAGGTGTCTTACAAGGTTTTGTACTGTGCAGAGCATTATGAGGAACCTGGTCCGGCGGTACGTGACGGTAGAGCAACGCAAGGCCGAGAACGAAGGAGTAACGGAAGACGACGTCAACGAGATCAAGCAGGACATCTCCGCCTTCCGCTGCGAGCTCATCGAGATCCTGAAGCAGTCCGGGATGAACACCTCAACCGCTTCCGGTGCTGGCACTGGTAGGAAACTCAGTTCCATGTCAACAACATAATAAAAATAATTTTACTAACTTAAACTATAGTAGGCATCACGAAATAAGGCATTTGATAATTTCCCCCCCCCCTTCCTTCTCTTATAAAATGTTAGTTTTCACAGGAAATGTTATTTAGTTAAACAACTTTAAGAAATCATAACAGTTTTATTCAGAATATTGACCCTCATTTTCTATATATTTTCCTTATATGTCAATTTTTTAATCCTAGAACTGAAAAATCCAGGGTTATTTGAAGAAATTATATCAGAAAATGCATCTTTGCCTTCAGAATCATTTTCGAAACTTTTACTTTTGGTAATGCGTCCCTGCAATTACCAGTATCTATAAGAATTATTGTACTCAGATTTGTGCACTAGCCAAATTTTATTTTCAAATTTGGATGATATCAATGAAAAAAAAATGAAAGCCTTTCATGCCTGGTCAGAACCCGCCCCAGAAATTTTGTCCTATCTTACTTCAAAACTTTTACTTATATCTTAACTCCCAGTAATACCATAAATGGTGTATACCTGCCAGATTCTTCCTCAGGCTGAATATATTATCTTTTTTTGAAAGTATTTACTATAACGAGAGTATAACAAAATGTAATAACAACCTTAAGGAAGTAATTACACAAAAAATAATTTGAGCTAATATTGCATTACTACCCCGCCCCAGTAATGTCTATTAGACAGTTTGCCTTATCCTACTTTGAAAATATTTACTTATATGAATGAAATGTGTTCAATTATAAAAAAAAAAAAAAAAGGATTTTTTTTTATTTGTTTATTTAATGATATTTAAAACTGTACAAATCATAAATACAATAAGTAAATATGTTGTATGTTTCATATACACTTGAAAACCTTGGGAAGGAACCACCCATTGGTGGTACTTCAAGCATTAATTTAAATTAGAAGGTCCCGTGGTGATTTTCTTTTCAGGCGCCACGGAGGATTATCAGGGATGGTTAAAGATGAAAGATTAACAATTAATGGGTTAGGATGGGTAAGGAGTTTGGAATGAAAAGACGCATAACTGCAACGAATGGGATGTTAAGGTCTTTGTGAATGAGTTTATTTGTAACGTAATAAGGAGCATCAAGGATTTTACGTAGGATTTTGGATTGTAAGGATTGGATGCGGGAGAAATTTGGTGGTTTGGTAGAGCCCCAGAGCTCAATTCCATATGTCCAAATTGGTCTGATTATCGTAGTGTATAATAATTTTTTGTAGTGAATGGGAAGTTTAGAGCGTTTGTCAAGTAAGTGTTGTAGCAATCGGAATCTACGAGCAGTTTCTTGTCGTTTCAGTCTTGTATGTGGATTCCATGTAAGTCTCGTGTCAAGATGGAGTCCTAAGTATCGAATCTGTTCAACATGTGTTAAGGATTTAATTAAATAATTAAGAACTGATAGATAACAAATAAAATATCCATTTATCGAAGCCTGTGTCAATCTAAACAATTCTTTTAATAAGTCATTAATATAAAACAACAATAAATTATTATATATGAAAAACAAAATAATAATAATATCAAACTGTGATATGTCATCGATCCCTCACATACTAACCAACTGAGCTCCTTCCAGTGTAGCCCGTCGTACATAGTTGCTTATTGTTCTCCAACTAATCGAATAATTATTCTGGAGAGCAGTTCCGCTGCCGAAAATATTTTATTATAATTCCACTATTCTTGTAGCAGGTTGTCAAGGAGTGAATGGTATCTTCCTTTTTTCAAGACTACTTTAACATTTAATTTCATCTAGTCACATTATAATAACTCCCGTTAATACAAAGGATGATTATGTCTGGTCGAACTTCCCACCATCCAAATCCACTCGTTTATAACCTGGCTTCTCCGTCATTACCTAATAATCTTCCTAGGCGTCTGAAAAGAAGATGGCCTCGAGATCTTCTCTTATAGAAATGTTATTGGAGTTCTATCAATGGGTAGATTCTCCATATGTTTGTATCATGTAGCTATGTCACCTACAGAAAATTTACATGTTGTATATATTTTTATACAGTTGTAAATAACAACAAATAAATTATTAAAAAAAAATATTATTGTTATAATCATATAAAAGTCTTATCCAGTAATAAACTTTTTGAACCATGTTTACTAAGCTTGCTAAATCGGATTTTTGAGTAGTTACTTTAGAATTTTTTTTCGCACGAAGCAGCTTTAGTGGTTTTCATTTACACATTTATCAAAATAATATTTTAGCGAGTTGAATCGTTGGAGCGGAAAATAAATAGCGGGTTAGAGAATATTCGGTAGAAGAGGACAGCCTGAATTATATAAACTGTTTGCTCGAGGTACAAGGACCAACACAAACACATATCGTGTCTGAGCCACTGAACAAAGGTGCCAGTTTGTATAAAGGACTGTGGCAACTAATAATTTAAATGCAAATTAAATCTCGTATTGAGCTGATGTTGATCCAGCTCAAAATAACCGAAGATTTTAATCGTTGATTTTCATTTAAATTTGTTTATAATTCAATGTTACATAACATGATTAACAACCCTTTGTAGGAGAATAATACGGAATATGATTCTGTGAAACAACATGAAGGAATCCGTTCTCATAAATTCTGAAATTCTTCCTCTTTTTGCTTTTTCTAATGAAGTGCACTACTAAAATTTTCCTGTTTTCAACCTCAATTTTGACCACGTATCTCCCCTTCTTAACTCAGGATATGTATAGTGCTGAGCATTTTTCTGAGGAGTAAACTTATAGGTCTTTGCAACTTTGGATCGCAGAGGCACCGGTGCGAATCTGGCCTAGGGGATGGGATAATTTGTTATCCCATTAGCAAACGATCAAAACTATTTTTCTTGTCTTCAATATTTTTTTGGGTGTAATGCTAAGTTAACAATAATAGTTTTATTATAGGATGATAGTCCGAATGGCAGTAAATTGTTAACCAACGTTTCATCCCACTTTACAGGACTTCGTCAGGGATGTCAGATTGACTCAGTCGTTCACTGTGTTTCAATCTGACATCCCTGACGAAGCCCTGCAAAGCGAGGCGAAACGTTAGTTAACAATAAATAGTTTCTTAATAAATTCTTTTATAATTTTGATACCTTTATTGACTGCCAGCCGGACTATCTTCCTACAACCTACTTTATCTTCTTCGAATATGAATAATATTTTTACGTTAGAATTTGAGTGCTCAGAAAGCTGTTTACGACTGAGTACTGAAGCACTAGTTTTATTTTATTTTTTTTCATCATTAACCTAATTTTCATCTGTTATTCAAAACTGATACTCATATGTTATTCATGTTTGTTCCTACGTGCCGTAGACGCGACGGCATGGCGCATTCACACATCGACTCGTTATCAGTCAGCGTTAGTTAGCAGCCATTATAGTCTCGGAGGAAATTAATTCAGCCGCATCACAATTGCAGCTTTAACAACCAACAATAGTGTGAATGCTATTTGTCACCGGCAATAACAATAACAAGGGAATAGATCATGGCGATTGATGCTCGTGTTTTGTTCCCAGTGAGTATGACGTAACCAGTCAGCTGATATGTGGGTGGTCAGGCACATATATATATAATATATAAGCATATATGGATAGCATATGCCTATTTCATACAAGTGTACAACTGAATAATAATTCTCGTGCTATAAATAATTCACAAAATATTCTAAAATTAAATATATAAATGTGTGTGCTTGGGGTTGTCTTGATGGAACACACCTCTTCTGTTGGCCAATTCTAGTTTATCTCTAGCTTCAAACAGTCCAGTTGTTGACAATAAAGATCCAAATTAAGTTTAAATAAATTATTTAATTTCTATCCATTTTTGTCCCTACACATTTTATTTTCTTAAAGGTCTGACGTTCGGGATGGAAGTTAAATAAGAGAAAATTCGGAACATTTTTCTTTGAAAAAGGCGGCTGAAACTATAAATGGTGTTTATGTTCCTGATACGCGTTGAGCTTGGGGGCTCCACTAAACCTTCGAATTCCTCCCGTATCCAATCCTTACAATCCAAAATCCTCAATGCTCCCTACTTTGTCACAAATAAAATTATCCACAAAGACCTTAATGTTCCATTTGTAATCGATTTAGCCCGAACCAGATAAGAATCCTTCCATTACAAACTCCCTAACCACTCAAACCCATGAGTTTCTAATCTTGCTTCCTTTTTTATTCCGGACAATCCTCCGAGGCCTCGAGACCTTATATTGTAAAAATGTTTTTAGAGTGCTACCGTTGGGTAGTTTCTCTACATGCTTGTACCATACCATTATGATTTCCTAAAATTTACTTGTTGTATTTATGTAGAGTTGTAAATATCAATAAATAAATTTAAAAAAAAAAAAAATTTCCCCGATACTATAACAACTAATTACGCGCAATTTAGGTTTTGTCGATTCTGTTCTGGTATTTTTGATGCTAAAGACGCACCTCACATTGGCAGGCACGTCGTCGAAAATATCGATAAAATCACAGAAATAATCGAAGTTGACCGGCATGTTAGTAATCGTAGCATCGCCCTGGAGCTAAAGAAGGCCATAAAACCGTTTTAATTTGCACAAATTGGTTAATTTTGTTAAAATAAATAATTTAATTTCTATCCATTTTAGTCCCAACACATTTTAGTTTTCTTATAAGTCCGACGTTTCGGCCAATCCGGCCATCCTCAGGGACAATCTACTACAAAACAGCTTTTATTACATGTATGATCCTCAAACATTTCAAATTACTTAACATTATTGTTTATAATTTATCTTACCATAATATAATTTTGGAACTAAATGATTTAAAAACTCATCTTCATGCAGGCTATTCTGCCAAGGTCAAAACAACAATTTCTATGAAACATTAAAACATTAGGTAAAACATATTTTTTTCTTAATAAGTATATCCCACACTATGTCTAATTACCTAATTAGTCAATATTCACATTAAAACCAAAATTAAAATTCATTTATCACAGTCACTATTTGTTAAAACTTTATCACAACAATGCTTGTAACCTTCCTCCACTCTTTCCTTTTAATGCTTGAACTGAGTGGAGGATGGTTAGAAACATTGTTGTGATAAAGTTGTGATAGGATGGCCGGATTGGCCGAAACGTCGGACTTTTAAGAAAAATAAAATGTGTTGAGACTAAATTATTTGGATGGATAGAAATTAAATTATTTATTTTAACAAAATTAACCAGTCTCAAGAAAGTGTTTAAGATTATAAATTAGATCCAAATTAAGCTTTTGGCCATATGGAACCAACTCATATTTAATGATTTCTATGCAGTCCTACTACCAAATGGCCAGCAGAACCGTCCAGGCCGTTAGTCCTGGTTTGGCCACCGTTTGAACTGTTTCATCGCGCTTTGACCACGATCGTTTTCACACAATGTTGTCGTATGTGATGCATTTCTCATCCCCAGTCACAATCCGTTGGGCCAAGTCTTCGAAGATGGAAAATCGATCCATCATGTTTTTGGCGTTAATTGGTGTAGAACCCAAACTGTGTATTGAACCCAGCTTTGTACAAATGGATTAAAACTGTTTTATGGTCGATCTTTAGCTCCAAGGCGATGCTACAACTACTAAATACATAACTGTACATAAATACATCAGGCAAATTTGAGGAAATCATAATGGTATGGTACAAGCATGTAGAGAAACTACCCAATGGTAGCACTCTAAAAACATTTTTACAATATAAGGTCTGGAGGCCATCTTCTTTTCAGACGCCTCGGAGGATTGTCCGGAATAAAAGAGGAAGCAAGATTAGAAACTAATGGGTTAGGGAGTTTGTAATGGAAGGATTGATATCTGGTTCGGGCTAGATCGGTTACAAATGGAACATTAAGGTCTTTGTGGATGATTTTGTTTGTGACAAAGTAAGGAGAATTTAGGATTTTACGAAGGATTTTGGATTGTAAGGATTGGATTCGAGAGGAATTCGAAGGTTTAGTTGAGTCCCAAAGCTCAATGCGTATCGGGAACATAAACACATTTATAGTTTGAGCCGCCTGGGTAGCATTTTCGCCTTTTTCAAAGAAATATGTTCCGAATTTTCTGTTAACTTCTATCTTTGACCCCCTATAACTCACAACTTAATAGACCAAACAAAAAACAGCAAATGAATTCTTTTAGTACGAAATGTCATGGAATGAGCATAATTTTAAAATTTTTTGATCAATATTTTAGGAGATATTGTTCGCTATAGCCATCTACCAAAAAAATAATGGATTTCTTTTTCCCCAACCTAATATTATAAATATTTTTGGCTTCATCCTGATTTTAAAAATAAATATGAACATATTTGAGGTTAAAGATTGAACTTAAATTCTTAAAACCTTTTTTTTTTTTAATTATATATTTATTGTAATTTACAACTGTACAAAATAATACAATAGGTAAATATGTAGTATGTTTCACATACACTTGAAAATCTTGGGAAGGAACCACCCGTTGGTGGTACTTCAAACATGCTCTTGGTAATTCTATAAATGATGTATATCTGTCAGATTTTTCCTCTGGCTGAATACGTGTTATATTATCTTTTTTAGAAAGTATTTACTATAACCAGAGTATTACAAGATATAACAACCTTGAGGAAGGAATTACTCCATAAATAATTTGACCTAATATTGTCTACCTACCCCGACCCAGTATATCTATTAGACAGTTTGTCTTATCCTACTTTGAAAATATTTACTTATATGAATGAAATGTGTTTAATTATTAGTATATAAAAAAGGATTTTTTTTTATTTCTTTATTTAATGATATTTACAACTGTACAAATCATAAATACAATAAGTAAATATGTTGTATGTTTCATATACACTTGAAAATCTTGGGAAGGAACCACCCATTGGTGATACTTCAAACATTAATTTAAACTAGAAGGTCCCGTGGCCATTTTCTTTTCAGACGCCTCGGAGGATTATCAGGGATTGTTAAGGATGAAAGATTAAGAATTAATGGGTTAGGATGGTTAAGGAGTTTGGAATAAAAAGATGCATATCTGTTTTGGGTCAAACTGCAACGAATGGGATGTTAAGGTCTTTATGAATGAGTTTATTTGTGACGTAATAAGGAGCATCTAGGATTTTACGTAGGATTTTGGATTGTAACGATTGGATGCGGGAACAATTTGATGGTTTGGTGGAGCCCCAGAGCTCAATTCCATATGTCCAAATTGGTCTGATTATTGTAGTGAATACTAATTTTTTGTAATGAATAGGAAGTTTAGAGCGTTTGTCAAGTAAGTGTTGTAGCAATCGGAATCTACGAGCAGTTTCTTGTCGTTTCAGTCTTGTGTGTGGATTCCATGTAAGTCTCTTGTCAAGATGGAGTCCTAAGTATCGAATCTGTTCAACAGGCATTAGTGGTGTATCTAGAAAGGATACTGTAGGACAGGAGGGCAGAGGTTTACGACGGAGGGTAAAGGTGATCTAGTGGGATTTTTCAGGATTTGTTTTGATTCTCCAGTTTTTACACCATTCTTCAATGGATGTTATGTGTGCCCGTAGTGTTTGTGATGCATTAGTTGGGTCGTTGTTTACAGAAATTATACATGTGTCATCAGCGTATGTTGTTAGCACTGTGTTAGGGTGGGTTTGGATGTCAGCTGTATAAACCGTACAAAGATTGGGACCTAGGATACTACCTTGTGGAACACCGGCGGACTGAGAAAAGAGAGATGAGTAGTCTAGGTTATGATTTACTTTAAAGGTTCTATCAGTGAGGTAGGAGCGGATTATAAGGAAATATGTTGGGGGTAGGAATTGACGAAGTTTATAGAGCAGACCTGGATACCAGACTCGATCAAAAGCTTGTTCAACATCGAGAAAGACTCCCGTACAGTACATACCGCGCTCCAATGTGGAAGATATGACATCAACTACTCGATGACTCTGTTGTATGGTAGAATGAGATGTTCTAAATCCAAACTGGTGGTCAGGAATAACGTGATAAGAGTCAAGGATTGGGTAGAGGCGTTTTAATAAGAGTTTTTCTAGGATTTTGCCCATAATGGGCAGGAGCGAAATAGGACGGTAGGAAGATGGATATTCAAGTGGCTTGGAGGGTTTGGGAAACATTTTTATTATAGACATTTTCCAAGGGTCAGGGAAATAGGTGGATCGGAGTGTAGCATTATAGATGTAGGTAAGGAATAGAATGGCTTTACCAGGGAGCTGTTTCAGAATGTGTGCTGTGATAAGATCGTGGCCAGGAGCTTTTTTAGAAGGTAATCGGTAGATGATGTTCATTCTTAAAACCAAACTCATTATTTCAGAGTTACTAGAAAAAGTTACATTTATCATTTTTCTGTAAGGAATACTTTGTAAGGAAGTACTGCACTGTTTCTTCAACAATGGTTGTATAAGAAGGTGATTTGTTCATGACCACTTTCAACCGACAGACTTTTCCCCAATTATGGATACCCTCTATATTGGCTAAGTGTGCCCCCAAAAGGCTCCCGAACATTCACAGAATAATTTATTTATCTGCCACAGTCGGTTTCGAACTCTTGGCACACTCCCTAACTTATGGAACAAATAAAAGAAAGAAATTGATCTTGACTTCTTATAAAGCTGGGAAGTAATTAAAAGTAACCTATGGAACCTATGTATTTTAAATAAATAATAAATCTCAATATACTTTTTAAATTTTGCTCATCATAAACCTCTTGAAAATAATAAACCAAAAAAGTGCGAAAACGTGAAATGTACCGCCTGTTAGAAAAATTATTGTCGTTTTGAACCTACACGTCTGTAAGATAAAGACTGATTATATTATAGGTTATAATGCACTTATTGTGTTAGGGATCTTAATTACAGGTTATTGGTACTTTTAATATTATTTTATAATCTATTTTTGCGGTTTATTGTGGAGAATGAATTGGAATAATATATAACAATTAAAACGAGCTCTTATGATAGAATATTGGAGGCGGGACTGGAAGTAAAGATTCCCTTTTATGATATTTGGTACTATGATCACTTGAGGTTCTAGGTTCAACACCGATTCGTATTATTAGCTAATTCTACAATATTTTTAGATATAAGCATGTATAATCCATATCTACAACTAATGCAAAATGTTATGATTTAAAACATTTTTGTATATATTTTTTTTTTTTGCAATTCCGAATGGCCAGTAAAAATAATAGATATCCGAAAATAATTGGTCGAGTTGAACCTGCACACCAGCTGTCTGAGGATGACAGGGGATGTCTGCAAGGATTGACAGGTTTTACGTTTGATTGGACAGCCACCTCCATACGTCAAAAACATCATATCCCACCAACATATCCAACTTCCAACAATAGCTTCATTCATCAATAAGACTTACAGAAGCAGGGCAGGACAAAATTGGACTAGAAGTGTTCCATCTGTTCGAATAAATAAAGTTTGTTCCAACGGTTACAAGTGAGGCATTTAGAATGCAGGTTTTGGGATGGATCCGTACTGCGCATGCGCCCATCAGTAAACTGTCAAAACGCGTTGGAACAAACTAATTTATTAAACAATCAAGTTGAATATCGGGCTATGATATAATATTCTAGATTAAAGATTGATAACTCTGTTCAGTGATTCACTGAATAATGTTTGAAAATATTTTCAGTACATCCACAAATACGTTCAACTGGGACAGTAAACGTTCTTGACTGGACACCCATCTTGTTGCATTAAATTTCTTGAGAAAGTTGGTAAAGTAACTCTTAAGCCTCCTAATTATATCATTTTTAACCATCTAACTATAATTCGAAAAATAATAGATATATATATATGTAACGAATTG
>NW_027115249.1:853561-861746 GCF_000696795.3 Halyomorpha halys | reverse complement strand
ATATATATATATATGTGTGTGGTTTTAATCCTATTTTATGACATGACTGGAAACTGCAGGTCCGACTATTACAGCACTTACTAGACAAACGGTCTAAACTTCCAATCCATTTCAAAAGGGCTGATCTAGAAGACTATCATAAGGCCTATCTAGACATAAGGAGCTAAGAATAAAAATTACTAAACCATCTCGTGTCCAATCCTTACAATCCAAAATCCTTCGTAAAATCCTCAATGCTCCTTACTTTGTCACAAATATCATCCATAAAGACATCAACGTTCTATATATAACCAATCTAGCCCAAACCAGTCCCCAGTGTTCTTTAACCTTGCGTCTTCAATTCATGAAAAACCTCCGATGTAGAAATGTTATTAGAGTGCTATAATATATCATATTATTATAATCTATCATAACATTTACTAGATGTTTTTTTATGTAAATACAGTTGTGAATATTAATAAATAAATTTATAAAAAATTATAACCTTACTACCGAGACAAATATTGGCATTTATCACGCTAGACATTAGAGTGCTACGATAGTAAATGTAAAAGTAGGGATAACTACGTACCTATGACAGTAAATCTCTAATGACTATCACGCCTATACTATCACTGCAGCAGCACATAGGCCAAATTAATCCCCATTTTATTTTCCAAAAATAAATATTTAACCAAAATTTCAAATATAGGAAGCGGGTTGACTCATTGGGAATAGGTATTATGATTGATATGATTGATGTCTGCCAGCGCTCAAATCAAAGCTAGTTAAATTTACTACAAAATAGTTAATCATGTTTATCTTTGTAGGAGTAGTAGTTTTTATGATATTTTACAAAATAAACTCACAAAATGTTAATTTCAAGCTGTTCGTATAAAATTTTGAATTTTTGAAAAAATATATATCTAGATCCATAAGACCCACATATGTCTGCCAACATTCAAAATAAAGGAAATTTAACTTACTATAAAGTAGTTTATGACACTTATCTTCGTAGGGGTAGTAGTTTGTATGACATACACATATGAATATGAATTTGGCAAATGAAAATTTGACCGAACAATTATAAATCAATTTATTTTAGCAACTTTAATGTAAACTATTACTCCTACGAAAATAAACATCATAAAATACTTTAAAGCTGATTAAACTAGCTTTAATTTGGGTGCTAATAGACGTCTGTACGTCTAATGGTTATTGAGATATAGATTTCCCAAAATAGATCCACTAACTACTAATATTTCAGTACATTTTTATGAAATGTTGCTTTTTAAAGGCTATATCTCGAGGACTATTAAACGTAAATAGCTCTATTATGGCTCATATTTCAGCAAATTTACTCTCCTTTAAATAATGTTTTTTTAGATTTCCTAGTGTTGTTGGTAGTTTTTAAGATATAGAGTTCCGAATGAAATTTAAGGCTTTTTTAAGGTTTTGAAACAGCCGCCATTTTTTATTCCTCCAACCTATACTTGGCAGACTCATCAATTTTCAGTATTAATTACACCTAATTTTCATTAAAGTAATCAAAAATTGGGGTGAGATAACTGCCTTTTTTCTCCTCTTGGGCTCATGTAATACTGGGATCGGAATAATGGTTTAATTATTTTTTTTAAAGTTAATAGAAAATTATGGAGTTTAAGTTTAAGCAGCAATTCGTTTCATCATTCCTCGGATCATCAATCCATGAAGGTTAAGACGTTCAATACTTTGAAAATACTGTTAATTGACCAACTGTTCCATTGAGTATTATATAGTAATTTAAATTTTTTTTTTTTATTTATTTACTGACATTTACAACTGTATACAAAATACAACAAGCAAATTTGAAGTAAGATCATAATGATATGATAAAGCATGTAGAGAAACTACCCAGTAGTAGAATTCTAAAAATATTGTACAATATAAGGTCACGAGGCCATCTTCTTTTAAGGCGCCTCGGAGGATTGCCAGGAATGGAAGAGGAAGCTAGGTTAGAAACTAGCGGGTTTGGGTGGTTAGGGAGTTTATAATGGAAGGAATGATATCTGGTTCGGGCTAGATCGGTTACATAAGGAACATTTAGGTCTTTGAGGAATTTTAAAGTATTAATAAAATTTAATATTTTATAAATAATGAATGAGTTTTTATATACCAAAGCTAGCCAAATTAATTTTTAATTTTAGTAATTAACAGTTTCTAAAAATTTAAAAAAGCTGTGTGATCATTTTTTGATCAGAGATTAATTATAGCTTCATCCCGTCAGGCTTTAAATCATTAACAGGCCACGAGACTGCGTTGCTCTGCTGACCACGCATCATTAACAGTAGCTATCCACGAATTGTATTGGATAAAACGGAGGGGCAGTAAAACGTTATGGCACCCTACCACATGTGACACGTACGGATGATAAAACCAACACGTGCTTTAATTCTCACATATCGTCCGTCGGTTTAAAGGTCAAAGTTACCAAGCGATATCTTGATGAAAAAGAGGTTCTATGCTTCAGTATCGAAAAAATTGTGAAATCATCAAGAATTATTAGTTAATTATTGATAGTGGTAGGAGTGAGTAGCTCACTGGTAAGGCAATGGACTACTAACTCCAGGAACCGGGTTCAAATCCGGCTGTGGCAGATAATCATTATCCGTTACCTGTACTCGTCGAGTCAGCCCTGTAGGTTCGGGAGCCCTACGGGGTCCACCCTGCCTCATAAAGTGAGTATCCTTAATTGGGTAAAAATCGTGGTTCTGACCAAATCACCTCCTTGCACAACCGTTGGTCTAGTCACAGTACTTCCTTGCAAAGTACTCCTGACCCTTCTTGGGTTTAATTTTTTTTTTTTTTAATTATGAATAGTTTCATAATTTTTTCAATATTATATTATAGGATAACTGATCGATAGATATTTTTGCTATCTATCTCACAGTTAGGCACTGATTATAGTTTTGGTTTTGTTATCTGAGAGCTTAAGGGCCGTTTGCACCATCATTGATTAAACTAAGATTAGTATAACTTAAATTTGCCCTAGAGTTTAGTAAAACTCTGGCAAATTAGCGACCTGTTTCTGGCCTACAGTTTTGTTAACCAGGTTACCAAGGTTACCTGAAGCTGAGATAACTGCGAAACTACGCAGAAATTGAGGGTCCAATTAAATTTAAAATTGATTAGAAACCGCTTAATTTCATTTCATTATAGTCTAAACAACTAATTCTTTTGAGTATTCGACATCTATCAAAGCATCTATCTCTATCAAATTAATTTTATTGAATTTGGAAAGAAACGGAATAATACAATACACATTCCCTAGATAACAGATTCGACTGGTACTACGGAAGGTACCTTGTATGGTTACCTACTTAAACCTCGATTTACTCTAAATTTCATTATAACCGGCTATCATAGGACGGTAAAGTTTACCGCAAGATTTGAAGGTTAATTTTACTGGTTCAACCAATAATTATTGATTTTACCCGAGATTTAAGAAATCGTAGCTTAACTTGTGATGGTGTTCCTAAAACTAAAAAAATGTGGTAGCTTGTACAGTGCCGAAACTTAGTTAAATAAATTAACGAATCAACAAATGTAAAATTTGTTGTTTTTCAAAACGTTAAAAAATAATTTCCATTAGGAGCTCTATCAATAATACTTGAAAATATAAGAGGACATCAATTGAAATAGAGTAAATTTACTAGAATATGAGACCTAGAAGAGATTTTTACGTACTATAGTTCCCGAAATACAGCTTTTTTAAAAACAACATATAATAAAAAATGTCGGCTGACATGGAATCCTCATACAAGACTGAAAAGACAGGAAACTGCTTATCGATTCCGACTATTGCAACATTTACTAGACAAACGGTCCAAACTTCCAATCCATTACAAAAGACTGATCTACATGACTGTAATAAGGCCTATCTGGACATACGGTGTTGAGCTATGGGGCTCCACTAAACCATCAAATTCCTCTCGAATCCAATCCTTACAGTTCAAAATCCTTAATGCTCCTTACTTTGTCAGAAATCAAGTCATCCATCATGAACTCAAATGTCCCATATGTTGCTGATTTGGCCAGAACCAGATACCATTCCTTCCATGATAAACTTCCCAAAATAAAAAGCGCCGTCAAAATATAACACAAATAAGATGTCATTTATTTAATTATGCCAACGTTTCGGCTATAATTTATAGGCTTTCAGGGCTAAGAACAGAACAAGATAACAACCAATGAATAAAGAAAATAAAAAATAAAATATAAACAGAATGACATAAAGTAAATAATTTTACAGAATGAAATTAATAATATAAAGTGATGAGAGAAGCGGAAAATAAAATGTATACATAGTTTAACCTCTTATTCAATTACCTATATAATTGTTCTGTTCTTTACCCTGATGAAGGCTAGAAACTCTAGCCAAAACTTTGGCACGATTAAATAAGTTACATCAAATTATTTGTTTTTTATTTTGACCGCACCCCCAACCATCTTCTCCTCGAAGAAGTCATCCACGGTCAACTGTCTCTCATAATCACTAACTTCTAATTTTTCAAAGCATTTTTTTATGAAATATTGTTTTTTAAAAAGCTATATCTCGGGAACTATTTAACGTAAATAACACTATTAGGGCTCATATTTTAGCAAATTTACTCTACTGTAAATGAAGTCCTCTCAGGTTTTCTAGTTATGTAGGTAGTTTTAATGATTTTGAGCTCTAAATGAAAAATTAATTTTTTTTGGCTTTGAAACAGCCGCCATTTTTTATTTCCCCTACCTATACTTGGCAGACTCATTAGTTTTGACTAGTAATTATACATAGTTTTCATTAAAGTAATCAAAAATATCACCGGAAAAAGTGATCTATACTGAAATAGAATGCAGGCGCCGATTCGCTCTTACGGCTCTTCTTCGCTCCTTTTTGGCTTCACTTATCCTGGCAGCTTACCCTTTCCATTATACTCCTCCCTCTGTTTGATGCATAAACAATATCATTATTATATTATTACGTTCAGTCTAATTGTCGATTGAGTCAAAAGAATCTTTTTTTAAATATCACTTGTTTGGAATCACGAATTGATAAAATTGTTGCAGGCGCCGGCGGTAAGAAGAACCGGCAGAAGGAGAGGAGACTGATGAAAGGATTCAACATCGCACCTCCTCCGAGTTCCTCCAACTCTTCCAGCGTCGCCCCTGTCCTGGAGCACCAAGGCTCCCTCCAGAAAAGTTCTTCCAACGATAACTTGTCTAACCCCGGGTCGGCGAGGCTAAGTAAGAGCTTTGATGTAGAGCTTTCGCTGGCCGATTTGTGGGACATTAACTGATTCTCTTTCATCATTATAGGTGGGGGGCCAGGTTTAAGCATTCGCCGCAAGTACCGAGACAACCTGTCCAAGCTCATGTTCAGCGCCAACAAGAAGCGGCGTTGGGACAGCCTCATCGAAGTGGCAAAGACCGGCAAAGTGAGCAAGTTCATTTCCCAAAGCAGATCGGAAGACTCGGTCTGCGAGCAGAGGAGTCCTAACTCGGAGAACCAGACGGACACCGACTCCAACGCCAGTGCCGTCGAAGGGAAGGCGCTCTCTATGCTGAAGAAGAAGAGGGAGAAGTTCCAGAAGTCGAGGTATCATCCCAACGAGAGTTCCAGCGTGGACATCGAGGAGAAATGCGAGAAGAAAGTACTCAAGAGAGCTTCCAGCGTTCCAGTCCAAGGTAGGAGTGAAGTTAGAACGGACACCAAACCGGCAGACGATTTCAAAGACAGAAACGGCATGATCATGCCAAGTCTGCCGCCTGGAATACAGCCTGTGTCCGGGCATAACATTGCCACTGGCTGGTTATAGAATATTCTCTAACTTTAGAAATTGTTTCAGATTACCGAGACAGGTGAAGGACTTGACTTGACTGAGTAAGTTGAGTTAAGTAGCCGCCATTATTACTTTATCAGCTTTGTGTTACTTTCAAGCTTATCTCTCTCAGTTTTATTTAACACTCGCTTTTACACACTCAGCGGCCTCACTGTGGCTTACCACACTCACCAAAATTTGCATCTTTGAAACCACAGTTACGTGATTTTATTTAATTTAGTTTTAATATTTTTGTTAGTTTCTATTTTTTTGTAAATATAAATTTCATCTTCTTCTTTTTTTTTTAATTATTCTTTTTTTGCTAGTCAAATCCTTTGGGGACCAGATTTTGTGTTGTGTGTACACCTCAACCACATTGCCGGATCAAACTCTGCCCGAATTTTGGTCTCGATTTTCATCTGTCACATACTCTAGTGTCCTATTCGAACAGAGTTGTAAAAATGGTGTAATGTATTTTATATGGAATTTTTGTTATGTTGATGAGTAGTGGTGCTAGTTTGTTACATAGATATATAACACATTCATGTAATAACATTGTTGATATGTGTATATATATCAGTTATATACACGAACTATAGCCTCATAAATTTTATGAAAAATAACATGTTGATATTATGTTAAGTAGATATATAAAGGTCTAAATCATAAAACACATTAAATAACATATTTGACGAGTGTTGTGCATGTCAATGTTCGATTCACTCCAATTATCGATTAATAGACATTTTCTATATACACATATGTATTAAGAGGCCTTATAGCATACATTCGTTAATATTATATAAATGCCTAATTTTATAACATATTATAAGGAGTTTATAAATGAAGATATTAACTAAAAAATATATATATCTATATATATGTTTAGAAAGAGAAGTAATCCAGTTGTCTTTGAAGAAAATATTGTGAAATGTGAGAAAGAATATTTGAGCATGCAAATTATCAATATCATGAATAGGTACTTGCTGTCAAATTGACTGTTATACAAAATTCGTAATATTGTAAGGAATATTTAACACCAAAATACAAAAACAAAAAAATAATATTTCAAATCACAGGTTTTCGACTCATATATTTTCAAGCCGAGTTGAGCCTTCTTCATTATTAGAGTTTGCATTCAATTAATATTATAATTAGAGTATCGAGAATCAAATTTTACCAAAAACGTTTGGTGTTAAGTATCTAATGTTATATAAAATACAAAACGAAAAAACTAAAATGTTCAAAAATTATAAAGCTATGATTATTTTGTCATATGTAAATATTTGAATGAGTTGTCTCAGTTACTGGTAACTTTTGTGATATATTTAGTTGAATATTATATCATGTCCATAAAACTATAACATGTTGGAATATTGTAAATTATACGATATGAAGTACAGTTGTATATATAGACACCTTAGTCCTGAAGGTAGAGAGGGAATAGTGGGATAGTGGGAGATAGTCTTCAACCTCTGTCAGCCGTCTCTCGACAGTAGCTCTTGTGCAGTGAAGTGATCAGTGTCTTCCAATCTCTCTTCCCTCTGTCTGTCTGTTTACAGTAAGTACTACATTATAAAATATTACTTATTCTATACATGAGGTGAGTTTTTATTTTAAGTACTAGATTTTTATAGTTGAAATTTAAACTACACAGTTCTTCAAAAAAGAACCTTTTTGAAATTTTATTAAATGATTTGGGTAGATTTTTATATGTTTTGGTGAATCGAAAACGAAAAGAAACTTGGGTAAAATAGGTTATTGATGGCAGTTGTTGCAAACTATGTGAAGTTCTGAACCTGTATATCTTATGGTTTTAAGTTTGTTAGTTTTTAGTATTATATTACTAAAGATATTACAAATATATCAATTTTTTTTAAATACCTTTTTTGAAATTTACAACTGTAAGTAACAATACATTCAATAAATTTGATCTCAGTTATAATAGAGTGATACAGGCGTGTAGAGCAAATACCCATTGGTAGCACTATAATGACGTTTTTACATTAGCAGGTCTCCTGGTCATCTTCTTTTCAGGCGCCTCAGAGGATTGACAAGAATGGAAGAAGAAGCAAGGTTAGAAACTAGTGGGTTTGGGTGGTTAGGGAGTTTATAATGGAAGGAGTGATATCTGGTTCGAGCTAGATCGGTTACATAGGGAACATTAAGGTCTTTATGTATGATTTTATTTGTGACAAAGTTAGGAACATTGAGGATTTTGGATTAGATACTATGGGATATACTAGGGGAATTCGAAGGTTTAGTGGAACCCCAAAGCTCAACTCCGTATGTCTAGATTGGCCTTATTACAGGGCAGTCGGTAGGTTTACGATGAAGGGTAAATGTGATTTGATGTAATATAT
>NW_027115249.1:852167-853451 GCF_000696795.3 Halyomorpha halys | reverse complement strand
ATATAAATAATAGTTTTTTCCTTTGAGAGAG
Organism: Halyomorpha halys; assembly: GCF_000696795.3. Classification (NCBI taxonomy): domain Eukaryota; kingdom Metazoa; phylum Arthropoda; class Insecta; order Hemiptera; family Pentatomidae; genus Halyomorpha; species Halyomorpha halys. The sequence goes on along the minus strand of NW_027115249.1, from coordinate 853,420 downwards.
TATTTACTTAATATAAATTAACTATAAAAGTGTAAAAGGGATCAATCAATTCATTGGATAAATGATTGTGCAGGAGGTTAAACGAAAATAAGTTTCCATGTAAAATTAGAACGAATCATAAATAGGAAATCAGATAATCACATAGATAATTTTTTTTGAAAATTGATTTATTGTTATTTACAATTATATAAAAATATATCCAACAAGTAAATTTGCAGTTAGTGATAAATTGACAAGATTCTACCTATTCATAGAACTCCAATAAATTTTCTTGAGGAGAAGGTCTCGAGGCCATCTTCTTTTCAGACGCCTTGGAGGATTATTAGGTAATGAAGGAGTAGCCAGGTTAGAAACAAATGGGTTGAGAACTGTATCTTGGAAATATTGGTATCTAGTTCTGGCCAGATCGGCTTCATATGGAACATTCAGGTCCTGATGGATGGCTTGATTTATGACAAAGTAAGAAGTATTAAGGATTTGGGACTGTAAGGATTGGATTCGGGAGGAATTTAATGGTTTAGTGGAGCCCCAAAGTTCAACTCTGTATGTCCAGATAGGCCTTATAATAGTCATGTAGATCAGTCTTTTGTCATGGATTATGGATAATATTAAAAATGAAACTAAAGATAGGACAACAAAACGTCTAATAAAAATGTGCTATAGTAAGCATCACACATCTGTCGTCCTATATACGTCTCCAAATTTTGTGCAGATTAGTGGGATAGTCTTGAATTTATCATTAATTTTGTGATTTTTGAAAAAGAAATATATAGATTTTTATGAAATATTTATTCTTCTGTATAAAAATAAATCGGATTTTAGGACTTCACGACGCGTAAATAATAAATATTAATTTTCTTCCTTTGAAGAATACACAGTTAAAAAAAATATATAACGAAGCCATCATACAATCGGGAAAGATCATACAGTCTTCGGCTTTCCCCATCAGAATCGGATTTCTATTTTTCTCTCCTTTATTTATTCATGAAATTCATTAATATTTTGTACGTATCTATTGTCTATTATTGTTAACAATGATAACTGTTAAGAAATTCGAGTAATTTACATCAGGCTATTTCAATGAGGATTAAACCTAGCTTATATTAATACCAAATTAATTATAATGATTGAAGAAGTTTGTCGGGGGGGGTGTGGTCAGCAAAGAACAACATAAATAAACAAAACCATATTTATTTATTTTATGCCGACGTTTCGACCTGAGTTTCAGGTCTTCATCAGGGGTTGTGGCGTAG
>NW_027115249.1:850145-852117 GCF_000696795.3 Halyomorpha halys | reverse complement strand
ACTGAGTTACAGACCTTCAGTTACAAACCTGCCTTCTACGCCACAACCCCTGATGAAGACCTGAAACTCAGGTCGAAACGTCGGCATAAAATAAATATGGTTTTGTTTATTTATGTTGTTCTTTAATGACCGCACCCCCCGACAAAATCGTTAGTCATTTGAAAAATCTATTAAAGTAGCACATGAGGTAGGTCCATTTTATCGAAAAAGTTTCTGTCAGATCCCAGGTATATACCCGCATTAAATATATAATTTCAGTTTCGTTGGACTTCTCGTTTTTGAACCAGGCTTAGCTCATACACACATACACAGACGATTTTGTGAAAGATGGTTATTTCGACTCAGAGGACCTCAAAACGTATATTTCTGTCGAAAACTCGAATTCGATATTTTTTAGAATGGTAATACTCCCACTAGAGAGAGAAATGCTTTATTCATTCATGCTGGCCAAATACATGGGGTTGCCACATTACACAGCATACTAATCAATATATCATAGGACATATATACTATACATACATTCACATGAAATAATAAAATAGAAATAAAACTTTTTTTTTACACTCAATTCTGATCTACACACTAAATACAAATATTTCAATTTATTCCTTTTTTCTTTCCCTTTCTTGTCCCTTCCATTTCACAATTTTTATTTATATTTCATTTGATCGACAAATTCACTCTTCCGAATTTCCCTCTCAGATTCTCTCCAGTTACTAAACAAATTCACTATTAGACAGCAATGTGAGATCAAACCACAGAAATACTAGTCACAGCAGTAGATCAGTTTACAGTAAAACAAACAAATAAATACTATTTACGAAAACAAAACTAGTACATAGATTTAATGGAAAATATAATAAAAAGTTGGTTAAAAGAAATACTTGAGTAATTACATTTTACATAAGTAAAAATAATAATAATAATTATTATAATATTAAATATATTCCATATTGAATTTATTTTTTAAAGATTTACAATCTTGTACAAATTACACATGTATAAATAACTTTCAACTACATGAGTTGAGTTTATCATAACTGTACATTAACTCACAATAAAAACAATAACTATAAATAATAATACTTCATCACATTTTATAATTTAATTAATGTATATCTGCATCATCAATGAAACTATCATAAAAATAAAAGGAAAAAATATGAATAAAGAATCGTGACTAAAAGAAAAAACAATTAATTGAACTAGCCAATTATTATTGTTAATAATAAGACTTGATTGGTGTGTGGACATCTTATGGGATACACTGAATTGAAAGCATTATGAGCCAATAAATCTTGTCAAGTTTTTCGATGCTATCGGTCCAAAGTATATCTTGCATTTTGAGAAATGCAAATATTTGTGTCTGTCTTCTATTAACTTTCCACAGTAGAGGAAGACGTAAAACAGGCTGTTGGAAATGAATTGGTTACAGAAAGTGCAGATTATATATTCTATATATAGGTTAGGAAGAACAAAAAATGATCATAAAACTAAATTTAATAATCCTTTTACTGGAAGAGTCTTATGGAATTAAAAAGGATTTAGTGAATGACATAAATTCTCCCTTATTAAAAAACAATAGTTTATTTCATATCATCAGCAACGTTTCGGGAGATTTCCCCCATCTTCAGGCTGTTGTTAACAAAAACCTATATATGACATATAATTTTCTCCTATTTGTCATTCTTGCTAATATATTACAATATTAATGTCATTTAATGAGTAAAACTTGCTCAATCAAGGATTATTATTCTCCTATAATGTATGACCATTAGCAAGTTTTACTCATTAAATGACATTAATATTGTAATATATTAGCAAGAATGACAAATAGGAGAAAATTATATGTCATATATAGGTTTTTGTTAACAACAGCCTGAAGATGGGGGCTCTTCAAAATCTCCCGAAACGTTGCTGATGATATGAAATAAACTATTGTTTTTTAATAAGGAAGAATTTATGTCATTCA
>NW_027115249.1:834572-845765 GCF_000696795.3 Halyomorpha halys | reverse complement strand
TCCTTAAAATCATTTTAGATGTTTATTTACAATGGTAGGGAGTATTAAGGCGGACACAGTGCCTTATCCTATCATAACTGCTATATACAACTGTACATTATAATACATTTAGTAAATCTGATCTAAGTTAAATTGAAGTGTTACAGGCGTGTAGAGAAATTACCCATTGATAGCATTCTAATGAAATTTAAATTAGCTGGTCTCGTGGCCATCTTTTAAGACGCCTCGGAGGATTGTCAGGAATGAAAGAGGATGCAAGGTTAGAAGCTAGGGAGTTTGAGTGGTTAGGGAGTTTTTAATAAAAATTAATTTAAAAAGTAGTCATATATTTTTAACATGACCATTTTTCTAATATTGATTTTTCTAAAATACCGCATTGCACTATATTTTGTATCATAAGTTTCTCGCAGATGTCCAACCTTTTGTAATGGAGGGATGTTTTACAGTTCACTTTAAAGTTTTTAATATATATGTTCATTGTAACATGACAACCTCAAACAAAGAAATTATTTAGGCTACTTTTAAAAATATTTGAAATTTGCTATTGTTAGATTTTTTTTCAATATAAATTATCATTCTTAATGAGGTGTAGATAGTTGACCGTAGATGAATGATTGGAGAAGTTTGTCGGGGGGGTGCGGTCAGCAAAGAACAACATAAATAAACAAAACTATATTTATTTATTTTGTGCCGACGTTTCGACCTGAGTTTCAGGTCTTCATCAGGGCTATAGAACAGAAGAGATAACAACAACATTTAGAGAAACATAAAATTGAAAAGGAGTAGTATAATAACTTTATTGTTTAACTATTCGCATTTCTCGACCATACATTATCCTATTTTAATAAACAGTGGTATATCACTAGTTATAAACCATGACAGGCCTGGTATTTGCACTTCTTATCATAAATATTCTTTTAAAAGTTGAAGGTAAAATCTCAGAAATTCCATAGATTTTTCAACTCCAAATTACTAAGAAGAACCATAGAAATTTAATAAAACAATATATTTCGGAATACTATGATAATGAAAGTTTGGGGAAGAAATCCGTGTCTCACTTGAGATGGGGAAAAGTAAGGATTTAACGCAAAAGTAAAAGTACGTTCATGAAGCGTAATTTCTGGGGATTCTAATGACTGCCTAGAAAATATACAGTTAGAAAAAAATGTATGAATAAAATCTAGTAGTGGCTCGTTACAGACACGGCAGGAACTGTTGTACTGTCTACAATGGTAGAAGTGTGTGTTTCCATCATGAGGTGTACTGTCATAATAATACTGTCGCACTGTCTCCGGCCCTAGAGAGTCCAGTCAGAAATAGGCAAAAATTATCTGTAGCTAAATCTAATCTCTAAAATTGCTTTGGATACGATCCTTATTCATGAATGGACCATTGATAAATACATATCGTATCCATGGCAACGTTAGCTATTAATTTCATAGTTGTCCAACTCTGAGTCCAGTTACAGGTCTATGAAAGCTTTTTAATGAGAGGTTATTATTACTTTATGGTCTTAACGACCCTAGGAATTTAGGATTTTAGGAATGGAGCCTAAAATCTTACTCATTAAACAAGAGAGAAATGCAGTACGTTCAGTACAATATTTTTATGAAATGTTGCTTTTCAAAAAGCTATATCTAGAGAACTATTTGATGTAAATAGCTCTATTAGGGCTCATATTTTAGCAAATTTACTTAACTTTAAATGATGTTCTCTTAGATTTTCTATTTTTGTTGGTAGTTTTAAAGATAAAGAGCTCCGAATGAAAAATTACTTATTTTTAACGTTTTAAAACAGTCGCCATTTTATATTCCCCTTACCTATACTTTGCAGACTCATCAATTTAGACTAGTAATTATACATAGTTTTCATAAAAGTAATCAAAAGTTGGGGTGAAATAACTGCCTTTTTCCTCTTGAGCTCTTGTACTATTAAGAACAAAGTTTAAAGTTGTAACTTTTAAATCGGTTGAACAGATTCGATACTTAGGACTCCATCTTGACAAGAGACTTACTTGGGATCCACACACAAGACTCAAACGACAAGAAACTGCTCGTAGATTCCGATTGCTACAACACTTACTTGACAAACGCTCTAAACTTCCCATTCACTACAAAATATTAGTATACACTACGATAAAAAAAATAAAATAATCAGACCAATTTGGACATATGGAATTGAGCTCTGGGGTTCCACCAAACCATTCAAATTCTTCCCGCATCCAATCCTTTCAATCCAAAATCCTACGTAAAATCCTTGATGCTCCTTATTACGTCACAAATAAACTCATTCATAAAGACCTTAACATCCCATTCGTTGCAGATTTGACCTAAAACAAATATGCGTCTTTTTATTCCAAACTCCTTAACCATCCTAACCCATTAATTCTTAATCTTTCATCCTTAACAATCCCTGATAATCCTCCGAGGCGTCTGAAAAGAAGATGGCCACGGGACTTTCTAGTTTAAATTAATGTTTGAAATACCACCAATGGGTGGTTCCTTCCCAAGATTTTCAAGTGTATCTGAAACATACTACATATTTACCTATTGTATTATTTTGTACAGTTGTAAATTACAATAAATAAATAATAAAAAAAACAAAAAAACTTTTAAATCGCAGAATATCGTACGATTTCATAATTCACAACCAAATCTTCTTCATTTTTTTGTCACGGCTCCAGGTTTCTTAAGATTAATTTGACAAATATGTGCATTTTTAACCACTTTTAAAAAAATTTGTAGACATTATTTAAGGATAAAACTTGGAACCTTTTCTTTTGTTTCCTGAGAATCTGAAAAAGGATCTACAAATTTTATTTATTGTATTTTTTTGGTGATTTAAAAAGGCCATATTTATATATAAATATATCCTTCATATCGAGCCAGTGGAAAGAGTTTTCGATCCAGCCATTTTGAAACCATTTTTATTTCTAAGATCACAGACCCAATTCAAGAAGAAGGATGTTTAAATATTTATGGGATTTTCAAAGCTGAAATAACAAAAACAGAAATAATCCACCCACAGAAGGGGACAAATTTATAGCAAATGAAAGGAGTCTATTAATATCGAAAGGGTAATGGAAGCAGAAGATCAACAGGAAAGGTTGAAGTTCGTCACTGGTCAGAGAGGTCATTTCTGTCATCTATAATCAAATGCAATTTTTATAAAAAGCAATACAGTTATTTACAAATAGGATATTAATAGTTGAACGTAGATTGATATAAGGAGATGGTCGATGATGCAGTCAGAAAAGACATAAATAAACAAAACCTGAGGCGTTCATAAAAGTAACTTATGCCGAATAAAGTGACTTTAATCTTCTATTTTTTAGTCACTTGAAACGGAATCTTCGCCTAGTCTCACCGTGATGAAGGCCTGAAATACAGGTCGAAACTTCGGCACAAATAAATAAGTTTCGTCTATTTTTGTATCTTTGCTGACAACATCTCTACCCTCTCCTCATAACTTCATAACGAGTTAAAATAGCTTCAATTTCAAGCTTTAATAGTTCATTCTTTGCGAATAATAGTTCTCAAGATATAATTTTTATAAAAAGCAATACAGTTATTTACAAATAAGGTATTAATGGTTGAACTTAGATTGATATGAGGAGGAGATGGTCGATGATACAGTCAGAAAAGACACACAAATAAACAAAACCTGAATTTCAGGCGTTCATAAAGGGGACGTTTAGTCTTATATGTTTCAATTATCTATTTTTCAGTCACTATAAACGGAATCTTCGCCTAGTCTCACCCTGATGAAGATCTGAAACAGGTCGAAACTTCGGCATAAATAAATAAGTTTAGTCTATTTGTGTATCTTTGCTGACAACACCCCTACCCTCTCCTCATAACTTCATAACGCGTTACAATAGCATCAATTTCGAGCTTTAATAGTTCACTCTTTAAGAATAATATTTCTCAAGATATAATTTTTTAAAAACAAACATTTTTTTTTTCTTAACCACTAAAAATCATTTGATTATTTTTTCCAAATATAATAGAACTTGGAACTACTACAAAGACGATCATCATAAACTACTTTATAATCTATTTAACCAGCTTACATTTGAGTACTATTACTTTAATTACTATTATTATGTCACTAATAAAACCATCCATAAAGACCTAAATGTTCCTTATGTAACCGATCTAGTCCGAACCCGATATTATTCCTTCCATAATAAACTCCCTAACCACCCAAACCCACTAGTTTCTAACCTTGCTTCCTCTTCGATTCCTGGCAATCCTCCGAGGCGCCTTAAAAGAAGATGGCCTCGCGACCTTATATTGTAAACTGTTTTTAGAGTTCTTCTACTGGGTAGTTTCTTTACATTCTGTATCATATCATTATGTCATTATGATCAAATTTACTAGTTGTATTTTTTATACAGTTGTAAATATCAATAAATAAATAAATAAAAAAATCTATAGCAATTCTAGAGATGAGCCAGAAGAGTCTCATAAATTGCTTCATAAGAAATATCTGCGGGTTTTCAGCACGATCTCATTTTTGATGTTGATATAACGAGTTTTTTTTAAATATAATATAAGGCCTCCCCAGTCTAGAACTACTGATCATAGCAGGAAGAATCCTAAGAAAAATCTACGGCCCCAAAAAGACACAAGAAGGTTACATGCTGAGATACAACAAAGAGAAGAATGACTAAACAAAGAAGTATTCCAAAAATCCAAGGATAAAAAAACTCAGGAGGAGACATTGGGCAAATGAAGGAAGAAACGGAGACTAGTACTGTCTGGACGAAGAATGGTATAGGAAAAGACCCAAGGAAATCAAGGTTCTTATGGAAAACGGAAATTCGAAAAAGGAGGTCGCGTGGACAGAAGATCAACCATATCAACATCAAACTACTCAAACCTACGCGAGGTTAGCAGTATTATATCCTATCCTAAATAAAAAACACAAATTAAAACTAGAAACTACAGTTTCTTTTATTTTTAAATCTTTTTAACTTATATTAAAACAAATATCTAGCCACAGATGATGAACGGCTGTGAAGTCTGGAGAGTGGCATCCTTAACGAAAAGGAAAAAATGACACTATTTTCAAAATAAAGTCCTCAGAATCGCAGTGGATACTCCTTGCTTTGTAAGAAATAACCAATTGTATCGGAAATGGACAATGGAGTCAATAGATCATTATATCAAAAAACGGTTCATGAAGTTCCACTCCCAGTTGCCGACAGTTAAAGGAGCAGTGACCTACAACCTGGGAAACCCAACCTCAACCCGAAGACTGAAGCACAGACTGCTGCAGGACATCTAGTTATAAATTCTCTAATTATCAATTTTATTATTTACATAACTTCTACTGTATTTATTTTCTCTTCGTCCCTCTTTTAAATTAACTTGTTGCTTTTTTCCTCAATAGAGGGCAATCGTTTGTTTCATGAAGTCCACGAATATTGTTATTTTTGTTATTAACTTTTCTTTTCTCTTTACTTATCTTTACTTATCTTATTATAATTTTTTTTTTAATTATAACCCTGTATCTATTTAGAGATGTCTTTTATACGAGACAATACTCTGTTATCAATCGACTGCACCAGGCTAATCTGCTATTAAATAAAAAAAATAATTGTTAGACATTAATATATCAAGTTGTACTTAAATTAAAGCTTGATAAATACCACATTAGATATTATAAAGTAGTTTATGATAATTATTTTCATAGGAGAAGTAATTTTTCATGATATTTGCCTAAGTAAATTACAAAAATCATGATTTCTCTATCTACAATCGCTCGAAACCTACTTTTTTAACGATATTTACTGTAACTGCTGTATAATCTCGGTAAAAATTGTTCAGTTTCTATCTGTACTCACTTTTCCGGCCGTTAATCCGATTTTGGTAACATTTTCAGGGATTGTACCAAGTTATGACTTCATTTAAAAATTACAAGGATATAACAACCCACTTGTAGTTATAATTGGTGTGTTTGCGGCTTTAGCGCACTTACTCAGCCTACACTGGTTCATTACCAGTGATGCGGCGAGAGGGATGCGCTGGGATCTTTTGAGCTCTGTTCTACCCCTCACACGTGGGGGATAGAGTGGGCTCAGGGATCCTCAGGTCGATTGTGTAAATATTGTATATATTATTTTATCATTATGTTATTTTATTTATTTATTTTTCATACAGATAGTCTGATTATGTTCATCTTGTCTATTCTTTTGTTTGTATATATTTTAAGAGAGTTTTTTATTTCATTTTTTTATATTTTTTTTTACTTATTTATTTTACTTTTTATTTTTTTATTTTAGTATGTATGAGATCATTCATCAATATTACCTATTGATAAAGAAAAAAAAGTTATAATTGGTAAACTTTCACCTCGACTAATAATGTCTAAAGAGGACTACAGATATAGGTGACCGACCTCTAATTCTATTTGACCTAGAATAGATTCAAACCGACACCCCGATACCGTACTGTCGATATTGCCTGGCGATCAACTGATTACCAATTGTTGATTAGGCAGGTATAAATCTATTCTATCATATTAAGATAAAGAGTTTGCTTGATCGCTCTAATTATAGGAACTACTTGCCCGATCTAAAATAACATTATTTCGTCAGATAGTGAACAACCTATCTGACGAAATAATGTTATTTTAGGTTGTTTAATAAGGATAGGTTGAAGTAGTAATAGAGAAATAACCAAATATTAAGAAGCTTGTCTAAGATCATGTGTCTCTAACAGGACTGATGAGCTATCCTACTACATGTAGTATAGCTATACTGTCACGACAGTATATATTTTCATATAGTAATAGTACTTCAGTAGCTTCACAATCATAGCATGTACAGCTATCTCTAATGTGATAGTAATGACATATTTAAGTTATCACAACTCAAGTGTTTTCGAAAAAAAAAAACACTAAAGGTCCATGGAAGACGATAAGTTTGAACAAATATTTTAGATTTATCGGTTGCTATGAATCTATATATACATTACGTTTTTATTAATCGGAACATATACGTCGCGAAAAATTGTCTGTGCGTGTGTGTTTGTGAAGAAACTAGATCAAGAACGAAAATTCACAAGAAACTGAAATAACATATTTAAGGAAGGTATATAGTCTGGGATCAGAGATGAGCAAAAATTAATTATAGTTGAAACTAGAATTACCATGGATACGACCCTTATCCATGAATGAACCATTGATAAATAAATACCGTATCCATGGCAATTTTAGCTATTAGTTTCATAGTTGCCAAAATCTGCCTGAGATGTGATACCAACTGTTTCTATAATAGGGGTATTCATGATCTTTGGTTTAACATGTTAAAGCGTGTTACATGGAAAAACTCATGTTAAATCGAAAAAAATTGCCTTCTTTTACCGTGGTAAAACGAAATAACATTTAACATGGCTGAGAGTCTGTTACTTGGTCTGTTAAATGGAGAATGACGTCACACAATAGACCAGTTGAGATCGCCGCAATTTTTTTTGTGACAGATCAGTTCTTTCGTGTGTTTGTGGTATTCATATCCCTGTTATTAAACCAGAATGGATAATTTTAATGATACATTTGAGAAAAAAAACAATGTAATTTCATTCTACTATCTGAAAATTTGTAAACGCTCGCCAGATAAAAATCTCACTATATGAACCATGTAATTATTCTTAGGGGACATATGTCCCAGAATAATGTTATTTTTTCATTTCGTTTCATAAGCTAAACTTTCACTCAAATTCCACTTTTCACTCTCTCTAGGCATGTTGTAATTAATTACTTAAATCAAAACTGAAGTAAACAATAACATGAGGGTCTGGATGGAAGGTTATAAACATAAAGGCTTATACGACAAGTTGCTGAGAAAATCCGCTAGGGGCTCTTGTGCATTTAACGTTTAACATGACTTCAAATAGGGCTGCTCAAACATTTAACATGGTAAAACATTTAACATTTAACACAACATCATGAATACCCCTAATATTGATCCTTCGGAAATGCTACATTATAGAATCGATTTTTCTCATTTTTTTCGATGTTTCCCAAAACTTAAACGATTTTTAATTAACTCGGTGAATGAATAAGCTGTTAACTTTATTTTTTTTATCTTTACTTATATAAGGTAGTCCTCAGTGGAGGTGATGTTTATTGAGAGGTCAAGTTTATCATTTTGTGGGACTTAATGAAAAAGTCAACGCTCCAGGCCGGATTCTAACCGCCACCGCCCCCACATCTCAGACTGATATACCTCTGCCTAACCATCTGAGCTATAAACGACACATTGGAAGTCTGGTAGTACTTAAATGCCAGATGACCGTCAAATCTATCTCTGAAGTACTTTTAGTTTTGTTCATATAGAAATAATTACCATTTCTCATCGTTAGCAATAATAAACAAAAATATTTCAGGATATTATGAATAAATAAAGGAGAAAAATTGAAAAATAGAAATATACGATTGGACCGAGAAATGCGAGACCGTCCAATCTTTCCCGATTGCATGACGGATTCAGTATCGTTTGCTAAACTATTGTAATTTTTAAAATTTATATTTGCTGTAACCACCTCGAGAAACTTTAAAATACGTATCTTTATAGCAACATAAACATAAAGATTTTTTTTTTATTATGTATAATCAAATATCTTATTGAGACTAATTTGTTTAGTAGTTATAAAAAACATCCATTTGGTCTCAACACTTTTTTATTTCCTTTACTCTGCTACGTTTCGGCCGTTCCAGCCATTTTCAAGGATCTTAATACACTATCAGATTTGTATGCAGAATTGAAGTAGCTTTATCCTTCCTACCGTCGTAATTATTTCCTGGCATCCTTCATCTTCCAAGTCATCCAATCTCGCCGTCCATCATACATCAACGAGCTCCTTCAATTCAAATCCTTTATTCGTTCCCGCAATACCCGTTCCCACACTTCAGATTTATACACCAAGACCCACCGAACCGCTGCTTTCGATAGATCGTTCATTATCCGAGCCTCATCCTTATGGAACTCCATCCCTTCCAACATCCGTCGCTCCAATACCCTTCCAACCTTTATATCCCGCCGGTTCAATCATTTCTTATTCATTCAGTCCCCATAAAATTGTAAAACAATATAATTGTAAATATGTATATAAACTATTATATCATTCTTAATTATTTTTACATCGTTTTTCATTTTTTTTTTTTTTATCCTTCTATTTTATTTTATTGCCCAACTGATTAAAATGAGAAAGTAACTTATAATTATTTTTTATAAGGACTATTTATATTTCTTTGTATTTTTGTTTAAGTATCTCTGAGGCTCCTCAGTTCTCATCTGTTTATTTCTCTGTATTATTCAAAGGGGACTCGTCCCAGAATAAATAAAGTATTATTATTATTATAATTATTATTATAGTAAAACACTAGTTATCAACATAATCGCAGGTCATTTTGCCTTTGTCAATTATTTATCATAAGTCAATTTTCTTTAAAACTTCTTTAATTATTATTAAAACATTTATTAACAATAATAAATTGATCTTCATCACAAAACTAGTAAATTTAATCATAATAACTATGAGAATAATGGTATTTTAGACGTTATAATGAAGATTAATTGTGTTCATAATGTTTCCATAATTGAAGAAGTTTTAAAGAAAATTGACTAATAATAAATAATTTTGCAAAGTAAAAATGGCCTGTGATTATGTTGATGTTTGACAGTGTAATAAGATCCCTGAAAATGGCCAGAATGGCCGAAACGTAGGAGAGTTAGGATAATAAAAAAGTGTTGAAACTACATGAATTTTTTTTCCTAAATTCCCCTTTCCTGGTCAATAGATTTATAGTTGAAACTAATTTAAGCTAAACTTTCCATGGATACACCCCTTAATTATGAATGAACCATTGATAAAAAAATATTGTATTCAGGATAATTTTAGCTATTAATTTCTACTATAGCTAATTTTTGCTCATCCCTGAATGTAAAATATTTTATTTATAAATAACTTACATTTTTATAAGACATGTAGGGATAATAAATTAAACTTTTTTTCAAACAGCTTATTACCTAGGAAGTCATTAGAATCCTCGGAAATTACAGTTGAGCTCATGAGCGTCACTTTTACTTTTTTGTTATATCCTCACTTTTCTCCTTCTCGAGCGCGACATAGTTGTTTCTATGATCATATAACCTGCCAGATATATTTACCAATGAACCATTCATAAATTTGACTATAGTATCGGGGAGTATATAAGAGTAATAAAGTGTTATCTCACCCCAAGTTTTGATTACTTTAATGAAAACTATGTGTAATTAATAGTCAAAATTGATGAGTCTGCCAAGTATTGGTAGGGAGAATAAAAAATGGCGTCTGTTTCAAAACACTATTTTTCATTCGGAGCTATTTACGTCCAATAGTTCTCGAGATATAACTTCTTAAAAAGCGATATTTCTTAAAAATATACTGAAAGATTAGTAGTTAGTTAATTTATTTTGAGAATTCTATATCTCAGGAACTAAGTGACGTACTAATGTCTATTAGCACTCAAATTAAAGCTAGTTTAATGAACTATAAAAAAACTTTATGAAATTTATTTTCGTAGGAGTAGTAGTTTTAATGATATTTGCTAAAATAAATTGGTTTATAGTTGTTCGGACAATAAGTTTGATTTTGGAAAACTTTATTTCAGAAACCATTGGACGTACAGATGTCTATTAGCCCTCAAATTAAAAGCTAGTATAATGGACTATAAATGAGGTTATGACCTTTACCTTCGTAGGAATAGTAGTTTTCATGATATATGCTGAAACAAATTGATTTATAGTTGTTCGGACAATAAGTTTGATTTATGAAAAACTACATTTCATAAACCATTGGACGTACTGATGTCTGCCAGCGCTCAAATTAAAGCTAGTTGAAATTACTACAAAATAGTAGTAGGAGTAGTTTTTATGATATTTGACGAAATAAAATCACTAATTTTTATTTGCTAAATTTATATTCATATGTGAGTATCATAAAAACTACTATCCCTACGAAGATAAGTGTCATAAACTACATTATAGAAAGCTAAATTTCCTTTATTATGTGTGTCTTATGGATCTAGAGATATATTTTTTCAAAAATCCAACATTTTATACGAACAACTAGAAATTAAGATGAAAGGAATATGGTCCGGATGCGGTCAAAAAAACTCAAATAGTAGAAATAAACTATTTTAATA
>NW_027115249.1:827137-834522 GCF_000696795.3 Halyomorpha halys | reverse complement strand
TTATTATAAAAATAGAAATAAAATAGTTTATTTCTACTATTTGAGTTTTTTTGACCGCACCCGGACCATATTTCTTTCATCTTTACACACGGTCAATCAATAATCTTCCAGAACTAGAAATTAACATTTTGTAAGTTTATTTTGTCAAATATCATAAAAACTAATAGTCCTACAAAGATAAACATTATTAACTATTTTATAATAAATTTAACTGGCTTTAATTTGAGCGCTGGCAGACATCTGTACGTCAAATGCTTTTTCATTAATCAAACTTATTGTCCGAACAACTATAAATCAATTTGTTTTAGCATATATCATGAAAACTGTTACTCCTACGAAGATAAACATCATAAACTACTTACTTATTCTATTTATTATTTTGAACAGTTGTAAATCACATTAAATAAATAAAAAATTATTGATGGATATTTGGATTTAAAATTGTCCTTGAGGATGGCCGAGTTGACCGAAACTTAGGACTTCTAAAGAAATAAAGAATGTTTTGAAACAAATTGGATACAATTTATTTTATTTAAACAATGTTTTCTTTTATATTTAATTAATAATAAAAATCTATTGAGGAATACCTTAAATCAATTGACCAAAACACGAGCTGATATAATGAGACGATTATCATCAGTGCTATGAGCTTTAGTCAAAGCACGGAAAACGCGAACAAAACATTTCTACGAGTCCTTTTCCATTTCCTTAATATTATTCAAGGCATGGGTTCCCTTTGTGGAAGCTGGTGCATGAAATGACAAAGTTGCTGCACGCACGTTCCGTAATGACATGCCTCTTACTGCACGCGTCGCTTATATTTTGCCATACATCGTGAAACATGTTGACATTTTGAAGTTTCTAATATTTAGCCAAGTAAAACAACAACTTAAAATATAGTTGATTGTAAACTGATTTCTTTCAATGGACTCTAATGGAATGTTGTAAGAAAATCTCGATCGCCACAAGAAGAAAATAAACTTAAAATGCATTTTAATTTTTTTTTTTTATTACAAATTCCAATAAATCCCACTAAATCACATTTACCCTTCGTCGTAAACCTTCGTCTTGCCCCGCAGTATCTTTTAATAATACCCCACTTATTCCTGTTGAACAGATCCGTTACTTAGGACTAAATCTGGACAAACGATTAACCTGGAGTCCTCATACAAGACTGAAAAGAAAGGAGAGTGCACGTCGATTCCGACTATTACAGCACTTACTAGGCAAACGGTCAAAACTTCAAATTCATAACAAAAGATTGATCTACATGACTGTAATATGGCCTATCTGGATAAATGGAGTTGATCTTAGGGGCTCCACTAAACCTTCGAATTCCTCTCGTATCGAATCTTTACAATCCAAAATCCTTCGTAAAATCCTCAATGCTCCTTACTTTGTCACAAATAAAATCATACAAAGAGACCTTAATGTTCCGTATGTAACCGATCTAGCCCGAACCAGATGCCAATCCTTCCATTATAAACTCTCTAAGCACTCAAACCCACTAGTTTCTAACATTGCATCCTCTTCCATTCCTGACAATCCTCCGAGGCATCTGAAAAGAAGATGGACACGAAACCTGCTTATGTAAAACTTCATTAGAGTGCTACCAATGGGTACCCCAATGTTTGATTACTTTAATGAAACCTATGTATAGTTACTAGTCAAAATTGATGAGTCTGCCAAATACTGGTAGGGGGAATAAAAAATGGCGGCTGTTTCAAAACGTTAAAAAAACATTAATTTTTCATTTGGAGCTCTATATCTTAAAAGCTACCAACAAAAATAGGAAATCTAAGATAGCACCATTTAAAGTAAAGTAAATTTGCTAAAATGTAAGCCCTAATAGAGCTATTTACGTCAAATAGTTCTCGAGATATAGCTTTTTAAAAAGCAACATTTCATAAAAATGTACTGAAAAATCTGTAGTTAGTGAATTTATTTTTAAGAAAGCTATATCTCAAAAACTATTCGACGTAAAATTGTCTATTAACGCTCAAATTAAAGCTAAACTAATGTACTATAAAGTAGTCAATTACGTTTAAATTTGTAGGAGCAGTGATTTTTATGGAAATAATTCCAGAATTAGAGAAAAAACTGGCCTCGTAAACCCGCCCAAAAATACAGCATATATTTTTATTTTTCCATCTTATGTAAATATAAATATTTTTAGATGCCATCTGCATAAACTTTAATTTCAATAATATTAGAATTGGGTTAATTTTCTAAGGAAATGGCTATAAGTGTCTCTCATTTTTGAATTTGGAACCTTTCCAGCCATCACCCGTCCTGGATAAAGATTAAAATGTTATTTTGTATCTATAATTTTTCATCGAGTTTCCAAAAGAATTTTTTCAGACAATGATTTGTTATATTTTTGTTCACTGTTGACGTCTTTTTAGCTGGAATAATTTCTTGTCATAGTTTTCCTGAAAATAATATCATTTTAACTTCATCAGAAGATTAAGTAAAGATTGTAGAGGGAGGGTTTTAAAACCACTAGAAATGTGTTTGTTTTATCGTTTTATTCCTATTAGTACAAGAGCCGGGAAGAAAAAAAGGGAGTTATCTCACCCCAATCTTTAGTTATTAGTTATCTCACCTCAATTTTTGATTACTTTAATGAAAAATATGTATAATTACTAGTCAAAACTGATGAGTCTGCCAAGTATAGATAGGGGGAATAAAAAATGGTGTCTGTTTCAAAACCTTAAAAAAATATTAATTTTTCATTCGGAGCTCTATATCTTAAAAACTGCCAACAACACTAGAAAATCTAAAAGAACATTATTTAAAGAAGAGTAAATTTGATGATATGTGAGCTATAATAGAGCTATTTACATCCAATAGTTACCAAGATATAGGTGCTTTTAAAATGCAACATTTCATAAAAATGAACTGAAATGTCAGTAGTTAGTGAATCTATTTGGAGAAATCTATATCTCAGGAACTATGTGAAGTTCAGAAGTCTATTAGCACTCAAATTAAAGCTAGTTTAATGGACTATAAAGTGGTTTATGACCTTTACCTTCATAGGAATAGTATTTTTCATGATATTTGCTAAAATAAATTGATTTATAGTTGTTCGGACAATAAGTTTGATTTATGAAAAACTTTATTTCTGAAACCATTGCACGTACAGATGTCTGTCAACACTCAAATTAAAGCGAGTTAAATTTACTACAAAATTGTCAATTACGTTTATCTTTGTAGGAGTAGTAGTTTTTATGATATTTCACAAAATAAACTCACAAAATATTAATTTTTAGTAGTTCGTATAAAATAATGGATTTTTGAAAAAAATGTATCTCTAGATCCATAAGACGCACATATGTCTGCCAACACTCAAAATAAAGGAAATTTAACTTTCTATAAAGTAGTTTATGACACTTATGTTCGTAGGGATAGTAGTTTTTATGATATTCACATATGAATATGAATTTGGGAGATGAAAATTTGTCCGAACAAGTAGAAATCAATATATTTTAGAAAATGTCAGGAAAACTACTACTCGTACGAAAATAAACGTCATAAGCTACCTTGTAGCTCATTAAACTAGCTTTAATTTGAGTGCTAATAGACATCTGTACGTCACATAGTTCCCGAGATATAGATTTGTCAAAATAAATTAACTAATGACTGATATTTCAGTACGTTCCATACACCATTTTTATGATATGTAGCTTTTGAAAAAGCTATATTTCGAGAACTATTGGACGTAAATAGCTCTATTAGAGCTAATATTTCAGCAAATTTACACTTCTTTAAATAATGTTATTTTAGATTTCCTATTTTTGTTGGTAGTTGTAAAGATATAGAGCTCCGAATAAAAAATCAATTGATATGAACGTTTTAAAAAAACGCCATTTTTTATTCCCCTACCTATACTTGGCAGACTCATCAATTTTGACTAGTAACTATACATAGTTTTCAATGAAGTAATCAAACATTGGGGTGAACTAACTGCCTGTTATCTCCTCTTGGGCTCTCGTACTATATGTATACAATCCTGATATACGGGGGTACTCCTATAGGTAACAAAACTATTCTAACCAGATTGGAAAGTTCGGGTTTTCTGTGGAACCAACAGAAGTTAATCCACCCATAACGTAACCGATCTAGCCACCGATTTGGTCTCATATATTGATATGGTCTCAATACTCGGTGTGTTCAAAACTATATGCTGACTGTTGGAACCATGCGTGCCAGGGTAGTGCGTAATCACATAATCTTCCATATGTATACGCCTTAGCAATGAACTGTCACTTACCAACAACTGTACATTTCGTAATAATTACTTTCACTTATATATAAATCTTTGGGGCTCCACTAAATCTTCGCATTCCTCTCGTGTCCAATCCATCTAATTCAAAATACTTAATGCTCCTTATTTTATCACAAATCATCTACAAAGACATTAATGTCTTAATGAAATGAAAAATAGTTAATTATTCCGGGACTAGGTCTCTTTAGAGTAAATACAAAGGCAATTTTAATTTTATAATAACATTTATTGGCTATAAAACAGTGTGGCAACACTTTATTATAATTCATGTACAGAGAGAAAAAATAGATTAATTAAAAACTAACTGATTAAGTAAAAACAAAACAAAAAGTTAATTACAAAATATCTGTACTATTATAATAATGGGTCAGATTGGTGAAGCAAAAGGTAGTGGATAAGGGATTTAAATGAGGAAAGGGTTGGTATGTTGATGTATGTTAAAAGGAATAGAGTTCCAGAGATATGCAGCTCGGGTAAAAAACGATTTATCAAACGCAGCAGTTCGGTGAGGTGGAGGGTAGAATTCCCCATAGATTAGAGTGGAGGTGGTATATGTCAGATAAACGGGACCTGGTAGTACGTAGAATTCCAGGATTTCTAGGATATAGGAGAGGCCTTGAGTACTAGATATTTGGAACATAAAGGAAGCTAGGAAATACTGGCATCGGAAGGATGGATAGAGCCACTTCAAGAACCAATTACGTTCTCCTGTTTCCAAGAAACTGTTTTTTAAAAAGCAACATTTCATAAAATCAGTAATTTTATTTTGGAAAGTCTTCATCTTAGAAAAAATAAGACAAACAGATATCTATTAGTACACAAATTAAAGCTAGTTTAATATACTATAAAGTAGTTTATAACGTTTATTGTAGTAGTTTTTATAATATACTCCTGTATAAACTCATATAGAATTCATGGTGGCGTTTTGAACCTTTTGTAGAATCATTGATTACATTAGTGTTGACAAAATTTTAAAAGTTTTTACGAGACAGAATTTTATGAATATTTCTGGAATATATTATAAGGGCCCTGTCTCTTCTCATGAATTTTTAACCAAATGAGAAAGTAGAGTAGTAATATTGCTGAAACTGCATTCATCGTCTTTTATACAAGTACGGTTGAACACCTAACTAAATTGGAAGATTGTAATAAAGAAAAAAATTAACATATTGTTAAGCCACCACAAATCAACTCTTTCTCTTTGTTAGAAAGCTTAACAAAAGAAACAAAAGAAAGAAATATTTATTTCTTATGTGAATACAAACAAAATATATAAATTTTAAAAAAAAGAATCTTTCCAAAAATATAGAACAAAATTAGAATTTAAAAAAGGTCCTTCGATTTTAGAAAAATCACAATTAAAAAAAACGAACGAAATTTATAAATTGCTTATTATAATTTTTTTACGAGAGAGAGAGAGAAATACTTTATTTATCTATGCTGCCTAAATACATCAGGTTGCTATCTCACACAGCATACTAATCAATCCGTAATCGGACATATATAAATTACATGGTATAATAAAATAGAAAGAAAACAGTTTTTTCCCCCCTACAGTTTCCTTTTACAATCAATTTCAATCTATACACCAAATACAAATATTTCATTTCATTCTTTTTTTCTTTCTCATTTCTGCTCCTCCAATTTCACCATTTCACAATTTTTAATTCACCCGATGAACAAATTCGCTCTCCGGAATTCACCCTCTCAGATCCTCTTCAGTGACCCGCTAAACAAATTCACTATTAGTCGGCAATGTGAGATCAGACCATCAATAATAGTCACAGCAATAGATCAGTTTACCAAGAACAAACAAATAGATACATTTTACGAGAATAAGACTAACACATAGATTAAAAGGAAAATATAATAAAAAACCGGTTACAAGAAACACTTAAATGGATAAATAAGTTTTTAAGAAAATAAATAAATAATACTGGAAGATTATTGATTGACCGTGTGTAAAGATGAAAGGAATATGGTCCGGGTGCGGTAAAAAAAAACTCAAATAGTAGAATTATTCTATTTTATTGAGCCAACGTTTCGCCCCACGTTGCAGGGCTTCGTCAGGGCTAAAGCTACCTTTAATTTTTCTTATTATATCTTACTTTTTTACATTTTATACCCCTGTTATTTTACACTTATGTTTTTGTTTTCCTTTTGTAACTATGTGTTTGTATCTTTTATAGCCCTGACGAAGCCCTGCAACGTGGGGCGAAACGTTGGCTCAATAAAATAGAATAATTCTACTATTTGAGTTTTTTTTTTTACCGAACCCGGACCATATTCCTTTCATAAATAAATAATAGTACTAAAAAATAAATTAATTTAATGAATATATAAGTTAAACACACAAATCCACAGGTCCAAAAATTAAAATAAAACAAAGAATAATCTCCGAGCTAATTCCCATGCAGGTGATGATGTATGATCCCCAGGTAGTCCAAAATAATATTTTCCGCCAAGATCGCAATATCCCCAATGCTAACACCTAGGCCTTCTAAGAAGCTCCTTGTTCTATCTGGTATTGTTCCACGAGATCCAAACCAGAGGCCTCTCACGGTGAACTCTCTCTCTCCGAAGGTCTCGCGGAATTTTTCATATATACAAAAGGGGTATTCATGATCTTTAGTTTCACATGTTAAATGGAGAAATATTTCCTTCTTTTAGCATGTTGAAACGATATAACATATAACATATAACATGGTTGAGAGTCTGTTACTAGGTCTGTTAAATGGAGAATGGCGTCAAGCAACAGACCAGCTGAGCTCGTCACCATTTTCCTTGTGTCGTGTTAGGTTATTTGATCGTGATTAATACTATTGTTTTGGATGTTTTTATATCTAATAAAGTAATTGATGACAATAATAATAATCTAATAACAGTTGTCGTTTAGCTCATCTTCATACTCTTCCTCACAGGTCAGAAGATCAACAAGACGATCAGTAGCCAAACTATCACTCAACTTCCACTTTTCAGTCGATGTAGACATGTTGTAATAAATTAATTTAATCAAAACTTAGAAGTAAACAATAACATGAAGTTTTGGAAGGAAAGGTTATAACGCAAGTTGCTCAGAAAATCCGCTAGGAGCTCT
>NW_027115249.1:820779-826852 GCF_000696795.3 Halyomorpha halys | reverse complement strand
GTCATCATTCAGAGCATCCGATACACTCGATCCTACTCCCAATCTACTCAAGTTCACAGAATATAAATGACATTCCTCAAATATGTGACTGATCGTAAGTACACTGTTCCAGTATTGACATTTTGGCGGTGGCTGCTTACTGATCAGGTATCTATGAGTTAAACTCGTATGACCTATTCTCAATCTGGCAATAGCTACCTCCTCCCTGCAATTGGAACGGTTTGATGTGGTCTATGGTTTAATGGTTTTTAATTTGCTTGGCGGGCTTTCATCCCACATGGCTTGCCAACTAGATGATATTTCATTCTAGAAGACTTATTTCTTGTGGTGTCAGAATGGCCGTGCCCTGACCTGGAAGAGCAAGTGCTTGTTTAGCTGCAATATCCCCTAGTTCGTTTCCTGCGATTCCCACAGGACCCAGTCTTAGGCTACGGAACTTGTGGCAAAAATCCCACTAGCTGGTATTTCACGACAAGCCTCACAACACACCTATAATTCTCTTTCTTCTACTATACTACTCAAAGAAATACATAGTAAACAATGTAAATATATTTACTGTCTAATTAAAATATTTTTATTTTAATATACATGGCATTAACACATATATTATTTAAAAAATATGACCTAAATAAATTCACACAACTCAACAAAGCTGGTTAATAGGTTTATATATAATTATATTATTATTTATATAATTATATAATAGGTTTATTCCTGTTATTCAGGAACACAGTAATGCTTGATACTATACTAGGGCCTGTTTTCTCATTTCTTAAACTATTAAAAATTGTATCTAACTTAATTATAAATTACTGGAGAAGTTTGTCGGGGGGTGCGGTCAGCAAATAACAACATAAATAAACAAAACAATATTTATTTATTTTATGCCGACGTTTCGACCTGAGTTTCAGGTCTTCATCAGAGCTATAGAACAAAAGAGATAACAACAACATTTAGACACCACTAAAGAGCCGGTAATGATAACTATGTTAGTATGCGTCACCGCCATGGAGAAGTGGAGTGCTGAAGCTATTGTATGTAATTCAGCTGTATATACACTGCATAATTTATGTGGTTTAATTTATTTATTTATATTTTTTTTTATGTTTTTGTTGTGGTGATGCTTGAATGGAGGAAACACAGACTCGTTGGTTGACTGTTACTTGAGTGGCTTAAGACTTGGAATATATTACTTTACTCATGCCCAACAGACAAGACCTTTTTATCATCGAGTCATATCGAAGCATCTTCATTTTCATTTCCATCTATCTAGCACTATCTCTGAAATCGATACACACTCTTATCGATGACAGACAGATCATAGATGTTCCCTAAGCGATTTGCCAAAACTCGACGCGTGCCGCCTTCGTGACGCTCCATTGTCCGATAATATTGTCACAATTTCTTCACTTAGACATTATTACCTTATCTGGAACATGGGGCCATTTCGTCACTTTCCCTCTTTGTTGCATTATTATCGAGATAATATCTACAATCGATTCGTGCTAAATATCGAAGGTCGATTCTTCTTCAATGCTGTGTGTATATGAAGTGTCCTATTTATGCCAACAGGATTTTCAGTCGAGTTAAATTTGAGTCATATTTCAGTATGTGCTCGAAAAAAATGCATTTCTTTTTTACTTTGATCACTGATATATGATATAGACAAAAAAAAATTATTGCTAAATGTACATGATTTTCCAAGAAAGATTGTAGGCTTTTCGATTTATAGTATATATATTATTTTAATCATGAGAGATAGTTGACCGTGGATGACTTATACGAGGAGAAGATGGTTGGGGGTGTGGTCAAATTAAAACACAAATAAGTTGAAGTAACTTATTTAATCGTACCAACGTTTCGGTCAGAATTTCTAGCCTTCCTCAGGGCTGTTAGCTTGAAATCAAACCGCCAAGTGGATTGATACAATATATTTTTGTAATATTTGATTTGGCTAAAATATGAGCTCTAAAAGAACTATATAAGAGCTAAGTTGGTGACTTGGCGGTGTGATTTCAAGCTAACAGCCCTGAGGAAGGCTAGAAATTCTGACCGAAACGTTGGCACGATTAAATAAGTTACTTCAACTTATTTGTGTTTTAATTTGACCACACCCCCAACCATCTTCTCCTCGTATAAGTCATCCACGGTCAACTATTTCTCATGATTAAAATAATATATATAATCCTCCAATTACGACACCATTCCTCGAGGGCTGTGATATTAAGTTGGAGAGTTTGGGATACAATTAATGGGTAAGATAAGAATTACCCTGTGGGGAATTTTTTTTTGTTCTTTAGGAATTCGGATCAGAGTTCTGTTGGCCCCCCCCCACGAGTTCTAAAATGATCCTAATAAAATAATATATTAACAGTGAGCACACATGTGTCATCGGCATACGTGGTGAGGATAGTGTTAGGATTGGTTGCCATAAACAAATAAATATATAACAATAAGAATATTAAATGTGAACCTTTTTCTGAATCCTTCATCAATCTCGACATGGAGCTGCTGAAGAAGTTGATGGCGCAGGATGGACACGAGCCGCTGGTCTTCTTGAATTTATTACGACCCCTTCAATTTCACTTTCAACTATTACCATCTGTTCTGTTAGAAAGTACTCAGCTAATTGTGGGATCAACATCAGAGCGATGCCTAATTAACAGAGCTCATCAAGAAGAGCAAGGAGGAAACGATAAAGAGAACATATTATAAACTTATCGGCCTGTTAGAAAGTTCAGTTTCGATCTTCATCTTAGTTATCGAATGCACACATTGTATTCATACACAATGCGACTCGAACAATGATCTCCCCTCCCCCAATTATGACCCAAATATCCACAATATTTATCCGCATTAGATGGAAATTAACATTCAAATGATAATTTTTAATTATCCATATCCTTAAAACTACCTAGTACAGTAAAAAAACCTATTCATTTTTATTTAATAATTTATTTATTGTTATTTACAACTGTATACACATATATACAACAAGTAAATTTGATGTAGGTGACATAGTGACATGATACAAACATGTGGAGAATCTACCCACTGATAGAACTCCAATAAAATTTCTAGAGGAGAAGTTCTCGAGGCCATTTTCTTTTCAGACGCCTAGGAGGATTATTAGGCAATGAAGGAGAAGCCAGATTAGAAACAAGTAGATTTGGGTGGTTGGGAAGTTTATCATGGAACAATTGATATCAGGTTCTGGCCAAGTCGGCAACATATGAAACATTGAGGTCCTGATGGATGACTTGATTTGTGACAAAGAAAGGAGCATTAAGGATTTTGGACTGTAAGGATTGGATTCGAGAGGAATTTGATGGTTTAGTGGAGCCCCATAGCTCAACTCCGTATGTCCAGATAGGCCTTATAATAGTCATGTAGATCAGTCTTTTGTAATGGATTGGCAATTTAGACCGTTTGTCTAGTACATGTTGTAATAGTCGGAATCGTAAAAACGTAAAGGACATAATTTAAAGAAGAGCTAATTTGAAAAAAAAAATATGAGCTCTGATATTGTTAGATCAATAGTTCCCAAAATATACTTTTTTGGAAAAAGGAGCTGTTTGTAGGAATCCTTGAGAATGACCTGAGAGGTCGAAACGTCGGATGTTAAAAAGAAATAAAGTTGAGAGAAAAGAGATCAAAATTGTTTTTAAAAAGAAACTAAACCACTCTCAAACAACTATATTAATAAAAAATAAATCTAATACTTTTTTTCTTTTAAATTAATAAAAAAGTTACTGTAAAATCAGCAGTTCGTGAATTATATTTTGGGAACCATTAGACCTAAACATGTTTGTTAACAATCATATTTAAGATAGTTTAATGTACTATAAAGTAGTTTATGAGGTTTATCATCGTAGATGTTGTAGTTTTTATTATATTTGTATATGAACTTTTGTCCGAAGAACCTGAAATCAATTTATTTTAATTATCATATATATATATATATATATATATAGTTGACCGTATAACTTTAAATATAAGAAGATGATCAGGGTTGCGGTCAAAAAAGAACAAATAGTTTTTAACTATTTAACGTCCGACGTTTCGCCCCACTTTCAGGGTTGTACAAGACGATAGGTTAAACGTTTAACCTATCGTTAGCGGTTTAACCTATCGTCTTGAACAGCCCTGATGAAGCCCTGCAAAGTGGGGCGAAACCTCGGACATTAAACCTAGGAGACAACCTATAAAAATTGTTTTCATATAATTATTATAATATTTCCTCACACAATACTAATGTTCCTCAACATACGTTAACCATTGATGACTTAATTCTTTAAATTGTCTTTTTTTGCATGCTAATTGCCCATGTCTTACATCTTTTAAAAAAAATAATAAATATTAAATTAATACATAACAGTTCTAAACAATCTTTTAGTGGTTTGTGAGTGTGATATGGTTTATAAGTGAATAATAATTTTTAAAAAATTGTTTAGAACTGTTATGATATTAATTTAATATTTATTATTTTTTTAAAAGATGTAAGACATGGGCAAATAGTATGGAAAAAAGACAATATTAAGAATTATAACATCAATGGTTAAGGTATGTTGAGGAACATTAGTATTGTGAGAGGAGATAATATAATAATAATATGAAAACAATTTTTATAGGTTGTCTCCTAGAAAGGGCCGAAACGTCAGAGGTTTTTTGAAATAAAAAGTTGAGAGAAAAAGTGGATCATTGAAGTTTGTTTTAATAATAAAATAAACCACTCTCAAACAATCAATATAATCTATTTTATTGGAAAGAAATACATAATAGATATTGTATAATCATTTGATCCTGTAAAACTAGTTTAATTAATAGTAGAAATATCTATAATAAAAATTTTATTAGTTCGAGTAATAATTCCTTGGACCAAGAACCATGATCAGGAATATTAGTATTGTGTGAGAAAGTATTATATAATAATAATAATAAAATAAAAACAATTTTTATAGGTTGTCTCTTTGAAAGGGCCGAAACGTTGAAGGTTTTTGAAATAGAAACTTGAGAGAAAAAGTGGATTATTGATGTTTGTGTTAATTATAAAACATATTATGAAAACTTCCATTAGAATTACATTACCCGATAACGAAACTCATACAATTCCGACTTTCGATTTTCACAGTGATAACCAGAACTTGCTTATAGATTGGAAATTAAAAATGTCCTTTCCAGATATTTTGAAATTAAAATTTTCTTGCTTACTGAATTTTCTAAAAAAAAAAAAAAAGGAAATTTTTGTACGCCAGTACGAATTACTTCAATGTTGGAATTACCTAGATTACACTGTAATCAACTGTCACACCAGTTCATTTTATTTCTTTTGATGCAGTTCATGGGGCACTTCGTTTTGGAATGCAAATTAGTTTAACCATCAGGGTTTTTTTTTTCGTTTCAAGCTATTGAAGGATCAGGTCCTCATTTATACACAAAGGAACATCATCTCGGAGTACGTGCACTCCTCCCAACGTAACTTAGAATAATGAAAGAACGTCAATGGAAGTTTTTTTCATTGTTAACTTAAGACTCTTTATATAGTTAGATTTTTAAGTACAAAATGATTCAGAAAAAATCCACCGTAAAGGTAAATGGTCCTCAGAAATTTTAAGAGTATACAAACCATTGAATTCCAATAGTGGTGTAAGTAAAAAAAAAGTTTTAGGATACTTAAACTTTGGGGGAAGTTCTATAAAAATTTTCGTAAAGTATAATAATAATTTATTTATTTATTTGTTTATGGGACAACCCACGTACAAATAGAGCTAGCCTGTGAAATACATAAAATAAATAATGAATTGTAGTAATTTTACAAACATATTGAGTTAAAGATCGTTTATATAAACTAATAACAAACAACATACCCAAGCTGGGCTACCCACATTCGTCAGAATAAAACAATAAAATAAAAACATTACTTCATATTTTTTTAAAATTATTTATTTAATGTAATTTACAACTGTACAAAACAATACAATAGGTAAATATGTAGTATGTTTCATATACACTTGAAAATCTTGGGAAGGAACCACCCATTGGTGGTACTTCAAACATTAATTTAAATTAGAAG
>NW_027115249.1:799782-819299 GCF_000696795.3 Halyomorpha halys | reverse complement strand
CTCGTGACCTTATATTGTAAACTGTTTTTAGAGTTCTACTACTGGGTAGTTTCTCTACATCCTGTATCATATCATTATGTCATTATGATCAAATTTACTTTTTGTATTTTTTATACAGTTGTAAATATCAATAAATAAATTTTAAAAAATTGGAGTTTGTGCCTTACCAATGAGCGACCCAATCCTACAATAGTCATTTATTATAGAAATGTGATGTGATCATAACAGAACGACTTAAACCACTTTTCGTCTCAAAGGTTCCTAGAAGTTGTGAATATATTATATGGAATAATTCTGTACGAATTCTGGAATAATGATCTAACGATCCCACGATGATCCGAAAACGATTACACTTTTCCCCCTCCCTTTACCGGGCAATTTCAGACATATAAGGAAGATATCGTAAAAGTTACCATCCCATGGTATGGAATGGGCAGGTCACGTTTTCATTATTAAAAAAGTCAATCCGCTCTCACATTAAACCTGCAGGTTCAAAGATGTCAAAGTGGCACCTTAACACACTCGGGTACAACGGTCTCAATCCCAGTAACACTAATAATCCCTTATATACCTATCCAACTCTATCTGAAATCCTACGAATTCTAAAGTTTCAAGGTCAGAAATAACAAAATCTTCGCATCTACGTTTTTGGCAAACCATAAGACAAAAAAAAAACAGATTAGTTCGTTGAAAAACTTCTCTTATTTAAATCATTTTAATTTTAATATATTATTACATGACTACTTAATTTTAATACATGAGGTGTAAATAGTTGACCGTAGATTCCTAATTGAAGAAGACGGTCGGGGGGGTGCGGTCAGCAAAGGAACGACATAAATAAACAAAAAAATATTTATTTATGCCGACGTTTCGACCTGATTTTCAGGTCTTCTTCAGGGCTATAAAAACAAAAAGACGACATCCATCATTTAGAGATAAGATAAAAATATTATATAAATAAAAATAAAAATAGATGAAAAGATGTATTTTTGTTTTTATAGCCCTGTTGAAGACATGAAAATCAGGTAGAAACGTCGGCATAAATAAATATTTTTTTCTTTATTTATGTTGTTTCTTTACTGACCGCACCCCCTGACCATCTTCTTCAATTTTAATAAATATTTGAAAAGGGCCAAATTTCTACTTGGGTGCATATTTCTTATCTTAAGAATCACCCAACAAATGCCAATGATTAAAAATTAAAAATTTTTATTTGACAGAATAAATCAAAGAAAACATTACTCGAGCAAAATGACAATGAATTTCTCGGTTCGGTGACTACAAATCCAAATGGTTGACATTCGATGAGATTTCACTTTTTTTTCAGAATCTCTCTGTCGATCTCTAGATTTGTTTTCAAATAAGAAATACTCCTTAAACCAGCAGCTTCTTCACTCCCTCGCGGTCAATTATCCCTGGAATATACAAGGAGCCAAGAGCTTTTTTCCCATATCTTTGGATATCCTTTCTTCGAGCGAACGTGGATGAGAGGATCGGGGACAAAGGACGAAGGAAGGCCGGAGTCCCCGACAAAAAGCCTAGCCTCACAAAGACTGTTCACGCGTCCTCGTCGGCCGTGTCGAATCGAACCTGCAGCTCGGGGCACGAAGAAGTAGCAACCGCTACGTGGAAAGCTATCGGAGGCTGTGTTTGGAAATGGAGTGTAACAGTTCTCTGTTGTTGGGAACAGGTGTCCATTATTGGCGGATTTTGTAACCGTTCCGTTTTTATACGTCGTAGACTAAGTTGAGTCCTGATTAAGTCATGTATAAGAGCGGTTCCTATTTTTGTTTCTCGCTTTTTGGGCCTAAAAAAATTCGCGAAAAAAATAATATAAAAATTTCACAAAAATTATCCTTAGACTGCATTAGCATGTAGAAAAAAAAATTGTGCAAAGTACATTTACATAATCCGAAATTTGCTTTTTAGCATTTACACCTTTTCTATTTTGTATAAAATCGGGATCAGAGGTCTCATTTTCCGATACCCCCCCCCCCCATAACAGGGTGTACCAGAAGAGCCCGAAGACGCCACGACTGCAATGCCGCCCCAAACTATGCACCATGCAAGCTATGACCTGGTAGTACAAGAGCCCAAGAGGAGAAAAAAGGCAGTTATCTCACCCCAATTTTTTATTACTTTAATGAAAACTATGTATCATTAATAGTCAAAATTGATGAGTCTACCAAGAATAGGTATGGGAAACAAAAAAATGATGGTTGTTTCAAAACCTTAAAAAACATAAATTTTTCATTCGGTGCTCTATATCTTAAAAACTACCAACAACACTTTAATATCCAAAAGAACATTATTTAAAGAAGAGTAAATTTTCTGAAATATTAGCCCTGAAAGAGCTATTTACGTCCAATAGTTCTCGAGATATAGCTTTTTAAAAAGCAAAATTTCTTAAAAATCTACTGAAAGATTAGTAGTTAGTTAATTTATTTTGAGAAATCTATATCTCAGGAACTATGTGACGTACAGATGTATATTAGCACTCAAATTAAAGCCAGTTTAATGGACTATAAAGAAGTTTATGACCTTTACCTTCGTAGGAATAGTAGTTTTCATGTAATTTCCTAAGTTAAATTGATTTATAGTTGTTCGGACAATAAGTAAGATTTATGAAAAACTTTATTTCTGAAACCATTGGACGTACAGATGTCTGTCAACACTCAAATTAACGCGAGTTAAATTTACTACAAAATAGTGAATTACGTTTATCTTTGTAGGACTAGTAGTTTTTATGATATTTGACAAAATAAACTCACAAAATGCTAATTTCTAGTTGTTGGTATAAAATGTCGATTTTTGAAAAAATATATCTCTAGATCCATAAGATGTACATATCTATGCCAACACTCCAAAATTAAGGAAATTTAACTTACTATAAAGCCGCTTATGACTCTTATTTTCGTAGGGGTAGTAGTTTTTATGATATTCACATATGAATTTAAATTTGCCAAATGAAAATTTGTCCGAACAACAATAAATCAATTTATTTTATCAAATTTCATGTAAACTATTACTCCTACGAAGATAAACATCATAAACTACTTTATAGCTCATTAAACTAGCTTTAATTTGAGTGCTAATAGACATCAGGGCCCTGTTTCATAATGAAAGCTAATAGTATTAGTTAAAAATACAAGTATAGAAACAACGTGTTAATTACACTAATACTTATATTTTTTCATAATAGGGAGGACTATTAGTGATATAACAGGAATTAAAAAGTACTAAAGTACAAGTTACTATTGTACAAGTCAGTGTAATTGCATTAAGTTAAATCGACAAGACTAATAGTATTAGTTTGTACTTTATTATGAAACAGGGCCCTGTACGTCACATAGTTCCTGAGATATAAATTTCTCAAAATAAATTAACTAACTACTCATATTTCAGGATGTTCCATACATTTTTATGAAATGTTGCTTTTTAATAAGCTATATCTCGAGAACTATTGAACGTATAAAGCTCTATTAGAGCTTATTTTAGAAAATTTACTCTACTTTAAATGATGCTCTCTTTGATTTTCTATTTTTGTTGTTAGTTGTAAAGATATAGAGGTCCGAATGAAATATTAATTATTTTTAACGTTGTGAAACAGCCACCATTTTTATTCCCCTTACCTATACTTGACAGACTTATCAATTTGTAATAGTTATTATACCTAGTTTTCAATTAATTAATCAAAAATTGGGGTGAAATAACTACCTTTTTTCTCCTCTTGGGCTCTTGTACTACTAGTTTCATCAAAATCGTTTGAGTGGTTTTGGAAAAAATCGAAAAAATGTGAAAGATCGATTATATAAA
This sequence comes from Halyomorpha halys, assembly GCF_000696795.3. NCBI lineage: Eukaryota > Metazoa > Arthropoda > Insecta > Hemiptera > Pentatomidae > Halyomorpha > Halyomorpha halys. Next base: position 815,483 of record NW_027115249.1, on the reverse strand, counting down.
GTGGATCGTCTGTTAGGTCGATTATATCTAAAAAAAAAATCCAGCTACATCCCGCGCATATATTCGTCTAAAATATGTAATTTCATTTTATTTCGACTTTTCAGACACACAAATCATTTCACCAGAAAAGGTTTCTTGGTTCAGAAGACCTTAAAACTTGTATTCGGTCGAAATTTTAAACGATTTCAATACTTTCCCTTTCTGAATATTCCATTTATAGGTTAGTCAAAGTCAAGAATTAAGATGAATAATCACTTGAGTATAGAAATAGCTAATTTTTAAATAGGGCACAATACCTTTGTTAATTATTTTTTTTTTTTTATAATTTATTTATTGTCACAACTGTATAAAAATATATACAAGTAAATTTGCTGTAGGTGACATAGTGACATGATACAAACATGTGGAGAATCTACCCATTGATAGAACTCCAATAATATATGTAGAGAAGATCTCAAGGCCATTTTCTTTTCAAACACCCAGGAGGATTTTTAGGTAATTAAGGAGAAGCCAGGTTAGAAACAGGTGGATTTGGGTGGTTGGAGGATTTATCATGGAAGGATTGGTATCAGGTTCTGGCCAAATCGGCAACATATGAGACATTGAGGTCCTGATGGATGACTTGATTCGTGACAAAGTAAGGAGCATTAAGAATTTTATGAAGGATTTTGGACTTTAAGGATTGGATTCAGGAGGAATTTGAACGTTTAATGGAGCACCAAGCTCAACTCTGTATGTCCAAATAGGCCTTATAATAGTCATGTATTGTCAAATTTAAATTACTTAAATTTTATACCGAACTAATCTTTTTTTTTTTGTCATAGTAAGTTACGCTTTGTCCTAACTGATTTACTAAAGGCCTTGGTACAAGGTAATTGTGACAGCTTCCTATCGTGATAGTATTCACAATAGTGAGGCAGTATAATATTGCTTGTTCCAGACTGATAGTAATGCTTGATCTACAAGTTTGCCTGTATTAAATAAAACATAAACTCTTAAAGTTAATCAATAGAATTTTAAAATATACAATCTTAAAATCGGTATAATTATTGAATCTGAAGGATGGGAAAATTAATTAAAACACTGAGAGTACAAATTTTTATCTAGTGGCAGTTCTAAAACATTGCTAACTGAACACAAACATGTGGACACAGCACAAGCACACTTTGATTTGTGCCAAAAAACCGACACTCAACAGGTCGGCCACAAATTCAAGCCAACTTATACCAGCCAATCCAAATAACCCATCCACATGTTTGCACGTGTGCGAATTTGCCTAAGTTTGGGAAACATGTAGAGGCACCTTAAAACTTGATTGTTCAACATCCAAATTGTCATACTTTATAACCTCAAAACATGTAATTATGTTCCCTTACCAATTCTACTTTTGACAGTTGTCTGCCACTGCTGTCACTAGTGCTGTACACTATAAAGAAAAACCTGATAGTACAACAAAAAATAACAAATCTTACACAACAATACGTAGTTTATAGTAGTTGGAACAGTTTTTGCCAAGCCTGCATCTTCTGTGATAACTGCCAATGTTGAAATAAGCCTTAATAACTATGTACATTATAAATTTCCCCCTTTTTTTTATATGGATTTGATTAGGGAAAAAATTAACTAAAGACTTCATGATTGAATTTTTATATTTTATATATAGAAGTACAAATTCATAAATCTATTATCACTTTACAGCATAATTGTACTTCTGTAATTTTTCATGAATGTGAAAATGTAATATGATTTTAGATGAAATATAAAAATTTACATTAACTATTATCCATTCTATGCCTTTGACAATACACCATTTTGACAGATCAATTTATATAAATAAGAATTAAATTTCATGATAGCACTAGAAAATAAAAACACACCAGATCAAGAATAACAAAAGGAATTTTCTGTGACAATTAAAATTTTTGGACTACTAAAAATTATTATTTTTAGATTTCAAGGTTAGATTATTATGTCACTGTATATAGAATATACTAAATATTACAAAGCAACAAATTAAAATGATAAACATGTCAGAATATATTTTGAAGATTGAACATTGAGTGACCAAACAATTCATTTACATATATTTGTATTAATATAAAATTTGTAATGAATTATTTATATTGAATTACACTATCTGTAATAAAGAGAATTTAATGCCTTGTTAGCAACTTACAAAAAAAAAATGCCCAAAAGTTTATAAATTGTGTTCAATTTTTGTTTAGAAGTGTGTTTTAGAAGTTTTATGTTTATAAACTAAAAAAAAAAAAAAGATTTAATAATAATTATAAAAGGATGAATTTTATTTATTTAACTGTATAAATATTATTTCTAGGTTTCTCTTGTTTTCAAAAGTAAAAAAATGAATAGAATTCAGTTCATAAATTAATGTTTCAATTAGTTTTATTCTAAATAAATGAAATGAATTATGTTTAAATTGTACTGACCTAACTGTTTGTAATTATTACAATGCTTCGATTAAATGTGGAATTCGTGTAAAAAAATTTTGATTATTGACATTGTTTTTTTAATTATCCCTTAAATACATTAATTCTATTTGCAGAATACTCAGCATGCATACCCAAAAATTACATAGAGATCATTGAAAAGTATAATTGGTAAAATAAATTGAAAATATTAAATTTCCATACAGTAATCAGAACTATGATACACCTCTCGATGACTTAGATAACAATATTAGAGATATTAAATGCAAACTTGTATTCAAATTCGGTAGCTTTCGTTCTTTAAAGAGATGATAAGTTTTTATACAGTATATATTAATAATTATATCTATTGTACAGATTTGAAATATGTTAATGAGCTGTAAATTGAAGTTCATCTTCACTTTTTGAAACTACAAGTGACCAGTATAATTCAGTACTAAGTGTGTTGAAAATTGAATTATGCATCAAGTAAAGCGAAATTAGTTGTATAGTTTATCAGTATTTACTTCAATATTTATCAGTAAGACTGATACAATTTTTAATAAATGAGACATTCAGTCATAAAATATGGTAACTTTAAAAATTAAAACTTTTACAATGTTGGATTATTTGTTGGTTACAATATTTTACCTTAAGCCAGCAGTCACTTGCCATAACTTAATATCGACATAATTGTCTGAAAAAAAAAACAATTCTTCTAAAGATTCTTTCAACAATTTGTTAAATCAGCCTTAAAAGCCAACAATGCCAAAAACTTCAATTCATCAAAAATTTCAGTTAGCGTGTTTTACCACTAAGCACCTTAAAATACTGAATTAAACTATTGATTTTGAACAGTATTTATGATTTATGAAATTCGATGGTGAATCAAAAAGCTCATCTGAACATAGATTACCAAAAGCTATGTTTTTTTTTTATTTATAAGTCAGAAATAATGTTTCACTACAAATTCAGAAAATACATTTTAAGTTTTTTTGGCCCAAATTTAGTACATATACTCTATATATATTTTTTTTTTTTACGGATTACAACAATGAATGGTAGTTCAAATTCTATTTCATGATTCAAAGTAAAGGATACAGAAAGAACTATGATTTGCAACTCATCTTATCAGAGGAAACATATGTATTAATGTTATTAATTAGTTTGATAATTGTATTTAAAACATCATGCAACAAAAATTATCATTACAACTTAAAATATTTTATGTACACGTAAGCGAAAGTAAAACTTATAGTTATACTAAACGTTGACTATTCTTATAAAATTAAAAAAGATCGAATGTACCATATTAATGGTGCAGAATAGGCAGACTCCATAAATAGTGTTTCAGGCGCAAAAATACCATTGCCACCATGTTTAATGAATGTGAAAATAGCAACTTTTCAGGAAATCAAAGAAGAACTTAATGTTTTATTTTTAACTTTGCCGTGACAATAATTATTTTACCATTAGGCCTTTGTACTTATTTGGACCCTAGAATAGTGTTTAAAAGACCGTATTTAGAAAAATGGTTCTGGTAAATTAATGAAACAAACTTATTCTGAAAATGTGACTTTTCATATTCTGTACTCAAACATGGCGGCGATGATATAAAAGTAAAAATTTGTTTGAAAATTACTAATAAAACATATTTGTAAAATGAAATTTATCTCAAAATTAATTACAATTTTCATTCACTTACATTTAAAATAAATAAATAAACAACAAATTAAATACACAACTATTTTCTATGGATAATACTACTGACCCATGTCCTTTTTTTTTATATTCTACACCACCAATAATTACCTATAATAATAATGATAAAGATATCTAGTCGTAACTACAATTATATTTAAAATGTTAGTCTTTTTGAATGAAAATTAAACAGAAGCAAATATCTTGAATCTTCCTTCTTGCTGTGTTGCCATGCACGTTCTGAAAAAAAAAATGTAGTTTTTTATTTTATATGTATATAATGGAATGGTGAAATAAAATTTACTATAATTTGTTTATAACTATAAAATTCATTATGCATTGTAATTTTGATGAAGTATTGATAATGGTCACATTATTGTAATTGATTTGTTTTTTAATGCAGCTTTCCATTCACACCATTTTCCAATTTTAGTCACTTTTCACTGTTGCTCGACCTAAGTCTCCTTTTACCATTTTAAAGGTGATATAAGACCGTCGCCAAATCAGGGTTTAGCGGGTTATTCCAGGATTGCTTTCTAGTATTTTTGGTGTTATGATTATTAGCAATTATTATATTAGCAAAGATTTCAACAAGAAATTTTTGTATTGGAACCTTTACAGCCGAAGCACTAAGAAAGTCGTGGGAGTTGATTCACCAGGCGTTTGCTTTCTTCATTACAACAAATGGTGGATATGTAAGCAAGATGCTGACATCTAATCAAATTTTTGACATCCGATTTTCAAAATTTCTTTACTTTTAAGAACCCTCATAGTAAAAAACTTACTTTCGGCCATTGGTCAATGTCAGTTATTTTTTTTTTTCTCATTTATTTAATAATATTTATAACTGTATTTTCATGAAATACACCCAGTAAATTTGATCTAAGATCATAATGGAGTGTTGCAGGCATGTAGAGAAACTACGCATTGGTAGTTTATATATTAATATTTATTGGTTAATTATTTAGTTATTTTTGTAAAAATTTTGTTGGGGTGATGTTGAGATTAGTATATCTCTCATAATATATTGTTTATTAATTATTATATTATTAGGATCCTAAATTTTTGGATATTTAGATTAAATTACCTTAGGGATAACAGTGTAATTCTTTTGGAGAGTTCTTATCGATAAAGGAGTTTGCGACCTCGGTGTTGAATTAAAATAAGATTTGAGTGCAGAAGCTTAATTTTCTAGGTCTGTTCATCCAATAATATTTCTACTTTAGAAGTTCTGGAGGCCATCTTCTTTTCAGGCGGCTCGGAGGATTGTCAGGAATGGAAGAGGAAGCCAGGTTAGAAACTAGTGGGTTTGGATAGTTAGGAAGTTTATAATGAAAGGATTGACATCTGGTTCAAGCTAGGTCAGTTACATATGGAACATTAAAGTCTTTATGGATGATTTTATTTGTGACAAAGTAAGGAGCATTGAGGATTTTACAAAGGATCTAGGATTGTAGGTTTAGTGGAGCCCCATAGCTCAACTCCGTATATCCAATTTGGCCTTATTACAGTCATGGAGATCAGTCTTTTGTAATGGATTGGAAGTTTAGACCATTTACCTAGTAAGTGCTGTAATAGTCAGAATCGACATGCAGTTTCCTGTATTTTCAGTCTTGTGTGAGGATTCCAGGTTAATCATTTGTCCAGATGTAGTCCAAGGTAGCGGATCTGTAAGACAGGGGTAAGAGCAACTTTATTAAAGGATACTGTAGGGCAATCTGTAGGTTTACGACGAAGGGTAAAGATGATTTGATGAGATTTATTTTAATCCTTCAATTACGAAACCATTCTTCGAGGGCTGTGATATGGGATTGAAGAGTTTGGGATGCAATTATAGGGTTACTATTAACTGCGAGCGCACATGTGTCATCAGCATACATACAGAATAGTGTTAGGATTGGTTGGGATGTCAGCTGTATAGGCGGTGTAGAGGATGGAGTCAGTTATTATTAAATTACTGCTTTTTAATTTGAGTAGAATAGGTTTATATTTTATATGAATTGTTAGTTTAATAAATTAAATACTTAAGCAATTTAATAAATTTTTATTAAATGTCCAATTCTAGCCACTTTTCTAATGTTCCATGACTTAACTAAGTTTTTTTAACTTAAGTCTCCTCTTCCCATTTCAAATAAATGTTTCATAGGTGATTCAACACTGTCACCAAATCGAGGTTTAGTAGGGTGGGTCAAAGCTTGATTTAAAATTTTTAATGATAAATAAAATCTAATTTTAACTCTACCTTAATTTACATTTTTTTTATCTCATTATCCTATGGTGTCAAAATATTTTTAGTTGTTTTTGTATATTTTTAGCCCTGATGAAGCTCGACAAAGTGAGGCGAAATTTCGGCAAATAAATAATTGTTAACTATATTTTTTTTTTTTTTACCACACCCCCGACCATCTTCTACATAATTTATAACTACTTATATATTTTTTTTATTCTCAGAATACTCATAGGGTAGAAATATCTAAGGCGTTAAATTTAACTTAATATGTTATAATTCCCTTCTAATTACTAATACACATTTATTTTTTTTTTAACTAGTTCAAGAAGTTGGAAAAAACAAGCTTATTCTGGAATTAACACAGTTTTTCTGGCATGCAAAAATATTACATGAGAATCTTCACTAAAAAGGAAATGTATGGAGGCAATGGGGGAGAATGTTGCTTTGTATGAAACAAAAGAAATTCGACGAAGAAATTAATGAACCAGAAAACTTCTATTTAGGACCTCCGGATTATTCAAAGTTCAGTAAGTATGAAAATATTATCGAATATCTATTTTTAAATCAGAAAGTATAAATTTTTCAATATAAAAAAATCATATGTTTTTTAGCATCTTAATTAAAAAAATTTCTAGACAAATATTTACTAGTTCAATTTTTTTTTCAACATTTTTTAAAATTCATATTTTTATATCTTATTTTTATATATTATTTATATTTAATCATTATGTACATGAAATAGTTGGTTATAAACTACTTCAACTGCATTTTCATTTCAAAGAAAATAATCGGGACGTGTAGTCATGTAGATTCTTTATATTAGTACGATGGTGAAGACCCAAACACTTGGGCGATTACCAGGACTATAATTGAAACAAAACAAACATGAGATAAAATTACAAAATAATTAATGATGTTAAGTGACTACTGGTTGAAAGTAAAATATTGTAATTAACAAACGATTTAAGATTGTTAAAGTTTTTAGTTTTGCAGTTACCATGTATTGCGCTTCATATAATAATAGCTGATTCCTTGTTTCAACTAATATGAAGCTTGATATAAGTAAATTTTTCTAAAGACTGCTCTACTTACTATTAGTAAATTTTTTCTGGACAAGATAAAGAATCCTGCAATTATGGGATATTGGGAACAGGATGGGAAGGGAAAATTCCCTTTATAATTATTGATGGTGTTATGATATAGATTATACACTATTATTTTTGTCACTTATACTTTTCGGTGTATTTTTGTCACATTATTAGCATTTTTATTTTATGTACTTGTTTCATTATTTTTTTCTATATTATTTTGCAACTCTATTTCATGTAATGTTTGTTTCAAATTTAACTTGAAATACTTGTCTAAATATTCCTATTTCACATAAATAAATGTGGTGTTGATATAGTATGGCATAATAGCCTGCAATAATGTGATAAGCAATGTTTGGCTGTGATTGTGTGAATAAGTTGATCCTTGAGAATGGCCAGAATGGCTGAAACGTAGACGTTTAACGATTATAAAAAAGTGTTGAGACTATATGAATGTTTTTGTTATAACGAATAAATACATTTTTATTTATATTATATTTATTACCTATATGTGGTCTTATGCATTCCTTACCTTATTAATTTCATTTTTACAGTTTTGCTGATACTATATTTATATGATTGTATTTTATTTGTTATGTGTAGTCCTTTTTCTTTTTTTTCGTGTCATACCGCTATTTATATTTATTTTTAAGTCCTAATTGCACTACAGTATACAGTTCATGTTTGTACCCCTATAACTGACCAAAAATTTGGGTAAAAAAATAGATACATGAATATATCATTAGCTATCAAGTTATAAGCCTCATTAGAGTGACTCGAGAGAACACAAACAAGTGACTTATCGTAATAGTGGCCCAAATTAAAGCAGGCCTTACTGTTTGTTTTTTTTCCTGAGAACACCTCCATATTTTCCTTGAGCACATCTACAGTAAAAAATATCTTTATCCATCAGAGTTTTTCACAACTAATTCAATTATAGAAAGTTCCTCACCAGATAGGTAACAAATCCATTAGAAATGAATGAATACAGGATGAAACACAAAGTGCTAGGACAGTAGTTCCTAAACTTTTTTCACTATGATACTTTTTTTTTGGGATAAATAAATTTTAGCAGCACCTTTGTCATTTTAAATACTTTTTGCGGCATTCTTGTCAGACTTAACAAAATTTATGGTATAATAAATCCTGAAAGAGATTGGATATGTAGAAAAAGAAGAAAAAACAGTACAAATTAAATGCTTGAATATTTATTAAAACACAAAATATTAAAATCACAATATGTATTGTCTGATATTTTTAATAAGTAACCATTAATAATAGATAAAGTGTAATTAGTTGATCGTATATTAATATGAGGAGAAGATGGTCGGGGGAGCGGTCAGCAAATTAAACAAAAACTTATTTATTTCTGCCGATGTTTCGACCTGACTTCAGGGATGCTCCAGCAAGTTTCTGACTAGACACACTCTAGTCAGAAACTGGATATACCAGCCCTGACTAATAATGTGGGTCAAAATATCAGCATTTAATAAATAGCCACCAATATTTTTCAATTTTTATTTCTGACAACCATTCAGACTATCTCCATTATGATTTAACATTAGGTCAAACATCTATATTTAAGAAAATTATGGTTCATTAGTATATCCATAAGTCTTTTGTGCAGTGATCTTGCAAATTGGAAGATCTCTGATTGATCGTGTGTAATAATAAAAGGAAGATAGCCCGAGTTTGGTCAAAGAAAAACTCAAATAGTGATTAAACTATTTATTGTGAGCCAACGTTACCGGGCTAGCCCTGATAAAGACATTGAAGTGTTTGTATCTTTATTAGCCCAGATGAAGCATTTAAGTGTTTGTATTTTTTTTTTCTTTTTCCCTCGGCCGAGTTCCATGTAGGCGCTCATTGAGAAGTTTATTCGGTATCTCATCAGTTCCCATCCTTGCCACATGGCCTGCCCAGCGCAGCCTACCAATTCTCACAATTTTTCCAACATCAGACTCACCAATTAACTAATAGACTTCCCTATTCTACTTGGCCGTAGAGGCGTCTGAGTATCTTTCTCTCAAACATTTGGAGATCCCTTTTATCAGTCTTCGAAAGTGCCCAAGTTTCCAAGGTGTAGAGCAGCACTGGTTGAATTAACGTTTTGTACAATCTAGTTTTCGTGGATCTTGATAGTTAGCTAAAAGTGCCAACAAAGTCCAATAAACACCTATTGGTTCAAATGTCATTGGTGACATTAACTTGTGAACCGAGGTACACAAACTCCTCAACTCGTTCAAAAGAGTAATGACCAATTTCGACAAAATCTTCATTAAAACCTCTTTCTTGACCAGCTATCATACATTTGGTTTTGTTGGTATTAACAACAAGTTCCAGCTTCTTGGCAGCATCATCAAGGGCAAGAAAGGCCTCTTCCACTCAGCTTTTGATCTCCCAATAATGTTGATATCTTCTGCATACCCCAGGATTTGTACCATATCATTAAAGATGGTTCCGCTGGTCTGAACCTTTGATTCTCTGATAACTTTTTCTGGACCAATATTGAATAGCAGACAGGCCAGAGAATCTCCCTATCGAACGCCATTTTGAGAGGTGAATCCCTCAGACAGAACTCCCTGAATCTGCACCATACATTCAGTATTGCTCATTGTAAGTTTTATAAGAGGGGAGATTGTTCTGGAAATATCAGTGTGACTTTCATAAATGTAAGTCAACAACAGACCAAATCTTTGCCCTACAAACCATCCTTGAGCGCACTATAGCGCGGTAGAGAATACCAAATAAGGACGCATTATGTATTTGTTGATTTTAGATCTGCCTATGACAGCATTCAAGATGAGGCTCTGTATCAGGCAATGAAAGACCTCAATGTACCTGTTAAGCTCACCCGTTTTATAAAACTTACAATGAGCAATACTGAATGTATGGCGCAGTTTCAGGAAGATCTGTCTGAGGGATTCATCTCTCAAAATGGCGTTCGACAGGGAGATTCTCCGGTCTAGCCCTGATAAAGACATTTAAGTGTTTGTATAGTTTTTAGCCCTGATGAAGCTCTGCACAGTGGGCCAAATGTTGGCTCAATAAAAATAGTTCAAATAATTACTATTTGAGTTTTTCTTTACCACACCCAGACCATCTTCCTTTTATTAATCTTGCAAATGTTTTAAGCACTGGCTGATGAGTCTGTGTAATGTTGGATTTTTCATATTCTTGTATGGGCTAAGCAAAATTTCAATATGTGAATACATCTTCCGTCAGAAGACTTATTCTGAGTTTTACATTATAAATACTCAAGAATTTAAGGGCATTTAAAAGAAGATTTATCAGGGCGACAAGGGATTTTCCTTTTGAATAAATCTTAATTATTTTGTAACTTGTTTGAGGATGAAGAATGCAAGACAATAACTCTTAAGGAATATCTTAAGTATTTTGAATAAATTATAAAATATTCCAACATTGATATATGAGTGGGTGTGCACTATTGACAATTTATCATATATATTAAAACTAAATTGTTTTAGTTATTTATACAAAATTGAAATTAATGAGAAGCCAACCTTATTGATGGAATCACTTTTAATAAAAAAGTGGAAAAGTTCTAAATTATGTTATGATTTAATTTTCACGATTATGTCTAGAGATCTATATTATTACCATTATCTTTCTTTTAGATAAATTGGTATAAATTGAGGCACTAGTTAGTAAAACATGGTTTTTTGCATTTATTGTGAATTGAAGTTATTGGATTCACCGAATTCTTCAGGGCTGTTTTCATAATTTTTTTATACTATTTTCAGGAAATTCTTATACCTAATGGAATCATTTTGTTATTAAATTTTGGTTAGTGATTCCAGGTTTAAAGTAAAACATTACAATTAAAAAATATTTTAACACTGAGAAATTTCTCATTTTTTTTAATTACCATCTTTTACAACCGGATGTCTCAATTATTTAATATCGCTGTTCCAGTTCAGTGCTATATTATCTCAAAAAATATTTATTTTGAGTTATGCATATAATCTTAGCAGTAAGGTCTATCTCAGATCTATATAGTAAAATATAATATTAAAACATTAATATTGAAATAAGATTGTAGGAAGATAGTTAAGGTGGCGGTCAATAAAGGCACCAAAATGATTTAACTTAAACTTATTATTTTTTTTAAATAATAAAAAAAAAAACTTTTTTTACATATTTTCTCTTTATATTTATTTAAATGTTCTGTTAATTCTGAAATGTTTGTTTTTCATTTAGTCCGGAAGAAGCCCTGCAAACTGGGATGAAACGTTCAACATTAAATAGTTTTTCTACTATTTTAGTACTTTTATTGACTCCCACCCGGACTTTCTTCCTACAATTAGAATATTAAAATATAATATGTCACAAAATCTAAGTAAAAAAAATATTTTTAGATATTAAAGTTTTGAACTGTATAGATCTGACCCTTATTGCTAAGATTTCATGCATATCTCAAAATTGTCATTTTTTGAAATGTAATACTTTTGAATTGGGACAGGATTATGAAAATATTTATAGGGTTATAGGTTGTAGATAATATATATTATAAGTTTTATATTATAGATAATATAAAACCTATAATAGATATTAAATTTAAATGAATATAAAAAAATCTGAGTTTTTTATTATTTTTCATAATCCTATTTCCTTCCACCACCAGGCAGTTTGAGTTGTTTTTTTATTTTTATTTTAATATTACCTCTTCTTGTTTTCTTTTTCAAAGAATATTTTGTTTTATATGCATGCTGGAATATTTATTGTCACTACTTATTTTGGATGATACTCAATTCAGTTCTGCTCTGGCCTCCTCACTACGGTAAGACTGAGTGCTACTCTCACCAGTACACTCCTAACCTTTTTTTCATATTTGAGCATTTTTCTCACCTGGACATCTGCTTTTCTTTTTATAAATCATGAGCTGAGGCATGAAGATCTTAGACCTTTCACAAAATCTGGATTCTTCAGATCCTGATGCAAGAGCTACAATTTGTAATTTCAATTTAAAATTGCATTGCAAGTAATCTTGAAGATTTTTGTCATCATCACATCCAATCATTAAAAAAAAAATAGTACCCGAGATAAATGCTCATGAGACACCTCTTAGAGGACGAAAAAGCAGGACACTCCTGCCGGGTTAATACTTTTACTTATCTTGGTTAATTCGAAGATTTTTTTTTTTTATTTGTATGAAATTAATTTATACTAATAACTTCCTATGATTGAGGTTTCATTTTTTCATTTTTTATGGAGTAAATGTTTATTCATTACTTTTATAAGTGATGATCAAGCTAGAACCAGAAAAAGGTATTTTATAAAAAATCTATGATCAGCTATTTTAATTTCAAGAAATAAATTTCTGTTTTGCCACATTAAACTAAAAAATTTTTTTTTATTTTAATTTGAATTGATAGTATTCTAAAGATAGTAATATAGTTTGGGATTACTTTCCCTGCTTAAAGTCTGAAGGATTGACATTAAGTAACTCAGTTACTTACATCTGACAAAACGTTTTTGTCAGATGCCTCAATATTAAAGTAAAGTATGTTTTAAAAGATGTTTTTGAATTAATAATTCCCGAAATGGAGTGGAATACCAGACAACTTAGAATGGAAAAATAAATTTGTATTTGTTTGAAATCAGAGCTTCCACTCTTCAAAGATGAATGCATTATTAGCAACATTTCAGTTATAACAAAAATTGGATTACTTTATTTTAAATTCACTTCCTAAATTATATCATAAAAAAAAGGTTTTTAAAAACTATTAAAGAAACTACTGACTAAAAAATTTAATTAAATAAATAAGTTGTCAAGAGACGAAGGGACAACAACAACAACTTCCTCATATTTATATAAAGAAAGGGTAGTATTTTTTAAAAGAGCAATACTAATTCAAGATGAAAGGGAAAATAAATAGCCAAAATAATTACTTTTTATAATATTTTAACATAAATGATTGATATGGTTTAGAAATTCATAAGAATTTACCATATTGCTTAATTGGAGGATTGGTCAAAGATGGAAAAAAATCCACATGCCTGATTGGAAATAAATGATAAATCTCAAAATTCTGAAATAACTGAGAAGAAAGTTGATCAGATTTATAAAAAGAAAATTTTGAAGCAAATTAATCATCTTTCACATCCTATGGAAAGGTTTTAACGAAAATTGAAGGTTACAAAGTTTGGACATGGTGGTACTAACCTAAACCTCAACCTATCTTGCAAGTTGGATTTAAGAATTTTGGAGTTTCATTGAAATTATAAATTTTATTAGGAATTATGAAGAAACAATACTAGAAGAAGATGAGGTATTATAAAATGGAAAAGAGAATGCACACAACCAAAAAAGAAAGACTGCAATAAATAAATATGGTTTCTCTAGATTTAACTGTTAATTTTTTTTTTAAACGAACTGTTGGAATTCATTTTAAATTTCCTGTTCTATCTTTCAAGGGCAAAAAAAAAATCTTTATTGATAAATACTTGTCTCAAATTAATTCCAATGTTCGGACATTACAGCGTTCAAGTGCCTTGTGTTATTCATCATCTTTCTGTTTGTTTTTTTTTCTTAATTTTAACTTTCCAACTGATAAAAAAACAACGATATTTGTTACAAATAATGCAGTTGTATTGTGATCTAATTACTCTTTCCTTGTATTCAAAACGATTCTGCCAAATAAAGGGATACCTAAAACGGTCAATCGGATTGACAGTAAAACTAAAAACAGACGTTCTTTTGTAAGGTTAAGATGGATTGCTGAGAAAATGTTTTATTTATATATCGAAATTGATATATAAATAAAATACAATTAGTAAATGTGATAAATTTTTCAGAACACATGATAATCTTAGGAAGGGACTACTCAATGGTGGTACTTCAATCGTTGCTTAAACTAGAAGATCCCGTGGCCATCTTCTTTTCAGACGCCTCGGAGGATTATCAGGGATTGGAAGGGTGAGAGATTAAGAACTAACGGGTTTGAGTGGGATAGAATTTGGAATGCAAGAAGGTTTATTTATTTCTGTCAAATCTGCAACGAATGGGATGTTGAGGTCTTTATGGATGAGTTTATTTGTGAAGTAATAAGGAGCAGAAAGAATTTTGCACTGTGAGGATTGGGTACAGGAGGGGTTTGATAGTTTGTTGGAGTTACCAAAGTACAATTTCATATGTCCAAATAGGCTTGATTATCATAGTGTATAAGAGGTTTTTTGTAGTAAATGGGAAATTCAGAACGTTTGTCAAGTAAGTGTTGTAGCAATCGGAATCTACGAGCAGTATCTTGTCTTTTCAGTCTAGTTTGGGGATTCCAAGTAAGTCTCTTGTCAAGATGGAGTCCTAAGTAGCGAATCTGTTCAGCAGGCTTTCGTGGGATATTAAAAAAGGGTACAATAGGGCAAGAGAGTAGTGGTTTACGACGGAGAGTTGATGTAATATGATGGGATTTATTTTAGAAAATTCTTTATTACAACAAAATTTAAAAATCCTGAAATCCAATCATTCAAAATTTGAAGTGGCGAATGTCCTCCTCCCCACCACTTTGTCAGTAATATTCCACTTCAAATTTTCAAAAACATTTTCCATAATACATCTGTCTTAACTTTACAACCTTGAAGATTGGTGTCGTAATTGGAGGATTAAGATAAATTCCAACAAATCCCATCAAATCACCTTTAGCCTTCGTCGTAAAACTACTGACTGCCCTACAGTTCCATTTAATGATGTTGCTCTTTCCCCTGTCGAACAGATCCGCTACCTTGGACTACATTTGGACAAGCGATTAACCTGGAATCCACACACCAGACTGAAAAGACAGGAAACTGCACGTCGATTTCGACTATTACAGCACTTACTAGACAAACGGTCTATACATCCAACACATTACAAAAGACTGATCTACATGACTGTTATAAGACATATGGAGTTGAGCTTTGGGGCTCCACAAAACCTTCGGATTCCTCTCGTATTCAATCTTTACAATCCAAAATCCTCAATACTCCTTACTTTGTCACAAATGAAATCATACATAAAGACCTTAATGTTCCCTATGTAACCGATCTAGCCCGAACCAGATATCACTCCATCCATTATAAACTCTCAAACCCCCTAGTTTCTAATCTTGTATCCTCTTCCATTCCTGACAATCCTCCGATGCGCCTGAAATAAGATGGCCACCAGACCAGCTAATGTAAAATGTCATTAGAGTGCTACCAATGGGTAGTTTCTCTACACGCCTGTAACACTCCAATTTAACTTAGATCAGATTTACT
>NW_027115249.1:752230-799732 GCF_000696795.3 Halyomorpha halys | reverse complement strand
TCTAACCACTCAAACCCCCTAGTTTCTAATCTTGTATCCTCTTCCATTCCTGACAATCCTCCGATGCGCCTGAAATAAGATGGCCACCAGACCAGCTAATGTAAAATGTCATTAGAGTGCTACCAATGGGTAGTTTCTCTACACGCCTGTAACACTCCAATTTAACTTAGATCAGATTTACTAAATGTATTATAATGTACAGTTCTAAATAGCAATAAATAAATATTTAAAAAAAAACCTTAAAATGTGAACATTTGTTTTTGTATTATTGCCAATCCGATTGATCTTATAGAGATCCTATAATTCGTTGGTTTGATCAATCCAATTTATTGCAACCTCAGCACCATAGAAGGCATCATAGTTTTGATTCATTTTACCATTTAATAACTTTTATGAACCATACCTTATAGACTTCATTTTTACCATCCTTGTACAAGAATTCACAGATCTTATCTTATTATCTGTTAGCTTAGATTTTGTTTATGAACTTAATTAATTGGAGATGGTCGGAGGAACGGTCAGCAAAAAATAACACAGATAAACAAAAATTATTTATTCATGCCGACCTCAGTTTCAGATCTTCATCACGAAGCTTGCAGCAGATACTGGCTAAAACTGTAACAAAACTGTCTGCTGCAAGCTTCCTGATGAAGATATGAAACTCAGGTCGAAACTTCGGCATGAATAAATATTTTTTCTTGTGTTCTTTTTTGCTGACCACACTCCCCGACTATCTTCTCTAATTATTAATCTATGGTCAACTATCTACACCTCGTTTATAACCTTAACATGAAACAATAATTTTCAAATATTTAACTTTAAATTATAGGATATGCACGCAGTTCTGTGACTGAAAGGTGGTGGATTTCATAATATATTCTTTACTTTTTTTCGAGTAAATATTTTGTTTATTTTAGTACCTGATTGGAAGAGCACTCTAAAAACTATTCATATACTTACTGCTTTATAATATCTATACAAGTTCATCCAGTGTCAATTATTTCCATATTATAATATAATATTCAGTTGTTTGATTGAATAGATTTTTGACAGCATGCAGTTTTTTTTTTTTTGTTTTTTTTTCTATTCTATTAATTTTTGGTTTCAAACTGACATTATCAATTATTTTTATATTTCTATAAAAAAAATTCCTTTATACATATAAAGGGTATTTTTGTTTTCATTCTCAAACTACATACCCTATAATCAAGCCTAAACAACTAGTTCAGCTTACTAGCAACTTACTATTGGGTCATTTCATATGAGATTTTTGTTTTTATTATTTCAGAAACTCAATGTGTGATTAGTGGACTTTTGTTGTTTACTGAGTCGTTATTAATTCATTCTTTTTTTTTATAATATTTAATATTATTCTAATTTCATTGTTTAGTAAGCCATCAAATATTACCATGGAAAACTGCGATTTTCGATTTTTTTTTTTTTTTTTATATGATTAAACTTGGACACTTGGCAGTCCAAGCTGCAAGAGGGAAAGATGTTGTAAACGAATCAATCACAGGTGGTTTGAAAAATGTGACACAGACTTGGATAAACAACCCAGAGGAAGATCTCCACCAGCAATCATAAACTCAGGCTTACTATGTAAGAAAACCCTTATCAATCACTTAAAGAACTTGCAGCACGACTGAATACAAGTTTATCGACAGTTTCTCGGCACTTAAAGAGCATTGGTGAAGTAAAAAAAGTAGATCTATCGGTACCTCATGAACTTGATGAGTGGCAACAGCTGAAGCGTTTTTAGACATGCTTTTCACTGCTTACTAGACAAAAAACGACCTTTTACTCGAAAGGATAATCATGTATGATGGTAAGTGGATTGTATATAACAGGCTTCGGCTAGGTCCTTGGTTAAATATCGATGAATAACCGGGACACATGCAAAAACCAAATTTGCATCCAAAAATGTTATTGGTTTCTGTATGGTGGTGAATGGCAGGAATAATTCATTTCTCCTTTTTACCCAGAGGTAAAACCATCACATCTACATAGTACTGCAGTGATATTGACATAATGCATCAAAAACTGCATTGCAGAAACAAACTGCATTGCAGAAACAACCTGCATTGGTTAATACGTACACTACCATACCTATACTCTTACAAGACGACTAAACTCATGTTTCACGACAAGCAATGAAGAACCTGAACGAGCTGTGTTACGAAGTCCTTCCACACCCACCTTATTTGCCAGACTTATCTCCAACAGATTTCCATCTGTTCAACTTCTAAACAAACCCAAATAGCGAACCTGCTCTCAACATGTGGAGTTCTCAAGTTTTTAATATTATGACGGCTGCTTTAGTTCTTCATTATTGAAATTTTAATGTCATTATCAATGATTTGTGCAACAATACATAGATTTATCAAAAGCAAGTGTTCATATTGACCTCACACCCTAAAATATAAATTGGATTAAATTTGTGTACCTTAAGCAAATCCCTTTGAATCAAATGAGCTTAAATTCAGTACATTGGATTGTTTTTTTGTTTTTTTTCCAGACAAAACAATTCCACAAAGGTGATAGTGAGTGATTAGTGATTGTAACATAATTGTAAAACTATTGATTAAGTAACAACGTTTCGTTCCACTTTGCAAGGCTGTAATCTAGGGAGTAAACCCTAGAGAAGCCCTGTAAAGTGGGACGAAACGTTGATACTTAATACTTTCTACTTGTACTCTTTGACCTTCCTCTTTACTTCTATAAACGGTCTTTTAATACTTTTTTTTACGTATTGTGAAACGCAACAACCTGTCAAAATCAAGTTACAAGAATTAGTATTTGTATATAAATTGAATGGACATTAGAGAAATGCCTTTTGGAAGTATCATCTCTTTTCTCTTACTTAAGCCATTTTTTAGTAGTTTTTTTTTTTTTAGGAGGAGTTTAAGATTTTCGCTTCTCCATACTCCTTCAGAACTGAGTTAGTGGGTTGCAAATGTTTATGTAAATTAGTTTTATGTTAAATAAGTACCTTTTACGGGTCAAGGAAAATGGAATTATAATAAATATGAGATAACAAAATACAAAAAAGAAATCAGAAAGTCAAAAAGAAGAACATAGAAAATGCAGAATTTATTCTCAGCAACTCAGATACATAAAATCTTTTCAAAAGAACAAATCATCGATGCTTGCACACTATGCAAGCTGTATAAAATCTACACTGAGGATCAAATCAATGGGAAATAAGGACAGTGTTATTAAAAATCATTTTCATCAATGTATTTTTGAAAATGGATATCCAAACTTCACGTAGAGTGGAAATAACCCATTTTGCAACAAAATGACTCATCTTTATTTCAGATAAATCTATTCGGGCAATACACTCAAAATGTAGATTGTTTTGAATTGATGGAATAACTCCAGCCCAATTACTATATGATAAAGGAAAATTAATTCATTTTTAAGTATATTTTTGAGAGCAAGCTAGACAATAGGATGTTTCCTAAAACTATGGAGAGTGATAAAAACTATCACTAAAGTGATATTTATTCCAGAAATTGGAAATCATAGTTAACATTATGAATGTACATCTAAGAGATATTGATTATCAGAAACCCTCCATACCATACATATCAATTACCTTGACCAGCTACGAAATCAACTATAGCATTATAAAGTTTAATTACAATATTTTAAAAACTGTACTCCGTGCTCATTTATGATTTATAATTGATGGTTTTAATAATATACCATAGAAAAATCTAGTTTAGTCACTGTTGCTTTAAAGGAATGCTGATAAATACAAGCATTTCAGACAAAACAAAAGTTAAAATTAAAACAAGGAAAGGATATCCTAAAAGAATGGTATTGTTTAACCTGATTTATGGACTATTGTAGTTGGCAATCTTCTCAACAAACTAAAAAGAGAAGGTTTTGAAATTATAGAGTATGCTGTTAATGACCAAGCCATACTTATAGTCGGCGAAAATGAAACCATGGTCATATAATGAAAAGAACGAAAAAAGCTTCAGCTATTCTTAGCATTCCTTTAACAGTGGCATATCTGACAATATTTTATTTATTTTTTATTTGACGTATTATGTATATTTTACTGTAAACGAAAGTTACTTTCATACAGCCCTACTGGCTTTGAGGCAGTTTTTCGGACGACCTCAATAAAAGTAACCTCAGTTTATAGTACTATCTTTGGAATACGTTCAATTCAATATAAAATCAAAACATTCTCAGGTATGCAACTATTAAACCAAAGTTGCGAATTGGTAGGATAGGGTAATGTGGTGATAAAGTTCTCCTATCCCCCTACTTTATGGAAAATCTTCCCTCTCACATTTAAAATATGACTGATAAAGCAGGTAGTAAGCACAGATACTAAAATCAATCCTAACAAAATCACTATTGCCCTTCATAAGAAAAAAAGAAAACAATTTAAAACTTTTTACACAAAATGGAAAACATATTGATAAGAACAGATGAGGTTAAATACCTTGGATTAATCTAAGATCAAAAACTGACTTGGAATTCCCTAATAAAGAGAAATATTAATAGGAAAATGCAAAAAGATAATACTATTATGTTGACCTCCATAAAAATGGGGATTAAATCCAAAATGCTAGAATGATTATATACACTAGGGTCAGTTTTCATACAGATTTCAACTGTCATTTGTGCTTAGAAGATAAAGATCAACACATCCTGAATATATGTTAATGCTTTGCCTTTAACAGACTTGTATATTTAAAAAATATAATAATTAAACTAGGAGTGATTACTAGGTCTAATCCTAAAGACTTGAGAAGTACATGATCCTTAGAGGAATCAATGAGGGGTTAAACGAAGGATGATCTCACAAGGTAAGAAAGGATTTATCATCCTTCAATCAAAAACGATTACCTCTTGGAGTTGACAGGATGGAAATGTAATTTTTCCAAATTGAATAGTAAGAAACGAAATTGTTAATCCTATAATAAAATACTTTACTATGGAAGTATAATACTTCTATGTTCCTAACAACTCTTTCGGATAGCATTTGTCTTGTTTAGTAGATCTTCTCATTCAGAACATTTCTATAAGAAACTCCTACATGGTCAATCGGAATGAAAGTAAAACCTAAGATTGACGTTCAGATTGATAATATGGCCAATCAAACTTTATATTTAGTAAGAATAGAAATAGACATTGCAAAATATTCTTACTGCTCCCTATCTCGTTTACATGTAAACACCAGTCAGGCTGTCCCAGTGTAGGGTTCTTGATTGAATCAGTCTGGTATTTGAATGAAACATTAAGAGAGATTTTATCTATTTCTCCCAGAAGTTTATTACAATAATTGAATTAGCTATAAATGTTGACTCTAATATTAGCTCTTTGGATTCTAAGATTCTCAAATAAAATAAGAATACCAATAAAAAATTTGACCAGTTACAATTGAAAATTCAACTTATGATCATTACATTTAATGTTATTGATTAGAGCATTATATTATATTGGAATGATTCATTTTGAATTATTGTTCTGTAAAAGGAACCCATGGAGTGTACTGGTTTGGAGGTTTTCTCTCAGAATATTGGTTCCCAAAATAACATCATGACCTTTTCAGATTCCAAAATATGGTATATAAATTAATTCTTGGAGGCAAAATCTCGTTCAAATTTACAATGTAATTAATGACTTCGAATTCCTAGGACTTCTCTCTAGCTAAGGTGGTTGAGGGATGCAATTAGAGAAGAAAAATAACTCATTTTTATTGCATGCCAAGGTTTCAGTTTAAGTTTTTAGCTTTCATTATGAGGGCTAGTGTTCTATGAGACAATCCAACAGTTTGTTTCTGGTCTAACCTAGTGTTAACATGAGGCTCTCCATCAAAGCAAAAGTGACTAAAAAGGCCTAGCCCACAGAGCTTAGGTTTACAGAAATATCCACCATTACAGTCTAAACTGAATCAGAAGGCAGCCTCTGATTGGCTCTTACTCTTCCCCTACTCCTCTGCCACGCCCCAAATCCATCATATGGCCTGCCTTTTTGGCTTCACTTTTCCTGCCAGCATTATATTTCAAGACAAATAATAACAATAAATTTTATTTATCAAACTAACAGCTTAAATTACATCTATGGTCAACTAACCCAAAACCATCCTCTATGCTTCTCAAATAAAACAGCCCAAATATGTACTGTAATGATTTTATGTTCTACCTTTTGGTATTCTTTAAATTTGCTTGTGTAACTGGCATTATCAAATAGAGGCCCTAATTTGATGATTTCTTTTAATTAGTAAAATATTTACTTACATTTCAAATGTGATTTGAAGCAGGATATTAATTTTCTTAAAAGGTTTCACCATTTTTTTTTTCTTGATTGAACATTCAAACTATAAATCTTCTTTAAAATAATTGGCACTTTTAATTAAAAAACATTTAATGGTGTTAAAGCTTGTGAATGATGCAAAAATCTTTCCTATACCAACGATTGAATAAAAATATCACAATATTGAACACAACATTTGGATTTGGATTACATTATATTTATTACAATTACAGATTCTGAGTTTTTGTACAAATTTTAACATTTACATGCTGTTTTAGCTCCAGCTACAGTCCCCAACTTTGCAACACAGCGCAAAGTTTGTCTGTACGACGACAACAACTTGTTGCAACAAAGTAGGATATATTCTATACAAACCCATGGGACAGATGAAAGTGGCCAAAAAACCGATGATGGCATATTTTCGACAAACATCGTACGCTGCAGTACTTTGCTATCATCTTCTCCTCAGGAAAAGAAAGAAATGTTCAGGTAAACAAAGAAATATTTTTTAAATAAATGATGTAATATAATAAAAATAAACATGTATAATGTGTTTATTTTCAACAGGCAATCTTTAACAAATATTCTTAGTTGCATATACTGTATGTTCATAGTGACTCTAGGTGTTATTATATATATAGGAGAAATTAATTCAGGAATGGCTCCTTTCGCTGAGGTAGGAAAAGTTACAACACAAATATAATTTCCTTTATAAACATTTTTTATTTTTATAATTAAAATAATCCTTCTTTTAGATATTCAGTATTTATTTAGTAGTAGTCGGAATAGTTTACCTTGCATTCTTGTACATGGATATGAGAAAATTCTCAAAATTGCTTAAAGTAAGTGAAGAAATGGTTGCAGCAAAATATGGTGAGTACAAGAACCTTCTTATCTTCAATCGCATACTTATCTATTTTAAATAATTGTGATATGTATGAATAAAAACTTGTTGAAAATAAATTTACTGTTCTCAAATAATGTGCAAGGAAAGATACCTGCTTCATGGCACTCATCGATGAAATGTGTAACAAGTTTGTTTAAAAATCATGAAATAAGTGAGAAATTAAAGCTTGAAGTCTCTAGTTTCCACAACAATATGTGCTTTTCGAAAATATAATATGGTCAAATGATATATATGCTCAATATATACATACCATAATTTGAAATAATTCTTTCCTATTTCTTTAAAGGGTTTAATATTTGCAAATAATTAATTTGATCTGCTTTCTGTCAACTTTCCAAGCCATAATAATACTAAAATAGTTATATATAAATGTAGATGATTGACCATATGTTAATTTGAAGGAGATGATCAGTTAAATTAATAGAGCTTTTCATTTTTATATTATGATGTATCTGTTCACTTTAGTATTTTAAATAAGTTTTTGATTGTTTATATACCTCCACCTTTAAATTTTTAATGTTGCTCTTATAACCTTGCATTCGCTACCTTCTTTGTATCTTTTTATTGAACATTGTGGGTTGAAATGTCAGTAGAAAATAAATAAATAATTTATGAACTATTTTTTACCACATCCCTGACCATCTCCTTTAAAATAAGAAACATTAAAAATACCATTTTTTTTTTTTTTCGTGCCAGGATGTTAGTTGTAGGTTAGAAGGGACATTTATTGTACTTATGAAACAATTTTATTAAAATAGTACTTACCTTCATAATTTTAGAGCGGAATCAGGAATAGTATATTGATGGAATTATAAATATTTGTCGAGAAGTTTATTGAATCGTTCATATTAATGTTGGAATTTTTTTTTTGATGCTTAAGGAATTTAAAAGTCGATACAAAAAATTAATTTCTAACTTCTTTATCTGAAAGAAAACTTCATTTTTTAATGCTTAAGGAAATTAAAAGTCAACACACAAAACTTATTTATTACTTCTTAATCTGAAAGAAAACAATTTTTTGTTTAATTAAATGTCAACACAAAATTTATTTAATCTGAAAGAAAAAAACTACAATAATTCCTCAATTCTTATAAAATTTCATCTTGTCATTCCTTTTCCTGAATTTTCACAGTCGAAACTTTTGTAAGTTTGTAGTGTAAAGTTGAATAAAAATTTTCATAGATCGATGAAGGAAAATACATTTCATACAAACAACTTACCTTTTTACATTTTTCCAAATAAGGTTCCAGAATAAATATTTCTATTTTTATTTTGGGTTAATGATTCGGTAAACTAGCATGCAATACTGAAGCAGTTAGCATGCGAGCAAGCTAATTTTTTTTTCTTCACTATTGAGAAGAATAAATGGATTTTATCAATTGCATATAGTATACGAATTAATTTGAAATTACATATTGATTTAAATACTCTGTACAGCGAAATCTGAGTCCTCGTCTAGACGAAGCAGCATTGGCAGAGGCTCCGTGAATTGGAACTCTCTGAGCGAGCCGGACTTGGTCCTACCGCACCATTACTGCTTCAGCAAAGGCAGACATTCTGGTAGTTTTTACCTCAAAGTCGGAGCGGCAGGTATATGTACAACACAGTAAAAAACAAAACAAAAGTTTGAGTGTATATTAGCTTCCTATAATTAACCAATAACTCCCATCAAGGTTTCAAATGTAAAATCGGTATAGGCACAATTCCAAAACAATAATTACCTTACAATGTTTACATTTACTTACTTTATGTTTATTTTCCATGTGCCATTACTTTATTTAAGCTTGAAAACTTAACGTGATAAAAAATTATTAAATATAAAAAACAGAAATAGCCATCAATTGAATTCGTATTTTTTTTATCTAGAATTCAAAAAATAGCAATTCAAAATGTGAACTAGACCTATTGATATATATTTTAGATGGATATGAGATCTCTTGAAATTCAGAGTCACAGATTATCAGCCTTAAAAAATTCCTGTAAAGGTCATTAAAACTGGCAGTTAAAAAACTACTAATATTTAAATATTATATAAACATAAATTATTCGTTAATAAAGCTGAAATGCTCAAAAAAGTCATCGATTAGTTTTCCTAAAGTAAAAGACAAAAAGAAATTAAGGTATTAAATAAAACGAAGTTTTGGTATAAACAAATTTAAAATCTGCAACATTATTAAATTCATAATGAATTGTTTATAGTTGACCGTAATTATAATGTGAGAGAAAGTTGGTCAGATAGTAAGGGATCAGTAGACATCAACACAAATAAGTAAATTTGCTGTATTTATGCAAATGTTTCGGCCTTCATCAGAACTAAAAAACAATACAATATAAACAAACCATAAGTAAAAACAAAAACCATAAAAAGTATAATAAGAAAAGATTTCAAATAATACTATAAGGAGATAATTTACAGTACAGGGATAGAAAAAATTTATCTAGAAGTATTAAAAATATTAATGAAGAAATTATGAAATTAATTAAAAAATAAATGGCTTAAAATGGTAATCGAAACATCAGCAAAAATAGAATTTACACTTATTTGTGTTAATTTTAAATTTAATACAACCCCTTTCCAACCAACTTCTCCTCTTATTTAATTTTTATGCACTTTAGACTTTAATATCTATTGATAGATAGAATTTCACAATAAATGAAGATAAAAAAAATCATTGATAAAATCTAAGGGTTTGTTTATATTTTTATAAGTCACATAAAACATGAAGAAATATTCAGTTGTCTCCCCCTGATCCTTTCTACTGGAGAAAAATAAGAAGAAAAAATCACAAATTAATCAGTTAATAACTATAAACAATAATTTTTTTAAAAAATGTAAAGGCAGTTTGTGAATGAGATTTATTAATGTCCTGTAAGAGAAATTCTAAATTCTGAAAAAAAAATTATTTGTTAAAACAATTATTTATTTTGATTTATAATATAACAATGCATCATGTTACTTTATTTTTGTCTGAAAAAAATTGACATAAAATCATTAGTTTTTTCTCATAAAATTGTCAAATATAAACTGCACTCTTACTCAGAATTTGGCGCCCGAGACAACAGACCGACCAGTCATGATTGTTTATTAGAATTTTCTACCGATTTCTGAATCAGGGGGAGCACTGTATATATGTTTATTTTTTTTTTAAATATCAAATGATTTAGAATATTATTATATTGATGGCTTACTTCACTGTAGTGCTAACATGGAAATTAACTTTACGATTAAAGATTTTATTTTTTAGGAAAGTTACAATTTTTCAATTAATTTTCCTAAAAGAGAGAATTTTTAATTGTATTTTTCTTAAAGTTGGCCACCAATATAATATGTCTTTCTGAAGCGATAATTATTAAATCAAAAAATAAAACTCTAAATTGATTGGTTCCAGGTTTCTGCCTAGGACATCTTCTCCATAGCGGTTTATTGATTTCTTATCAAGTAGCTTTCTTAATATTGGAACCCTATAATTTTTACCATTGTGCCAATGTAATTACATTAGTACTGGATATTATGTACCCGGCCTATTCTTTTATGCAGTTATTTTTCATCTTCAAATATTCAAATGTAAGTCAAAATATCCATAAATATTAGAGGCAAAATGCTTCGGTACATGTTTATTATATTTTTTTTTTTCAGGTCATTATAAACAAACATAAAATTCTAGCTCGGTTCGGCCTCATGCATTGCATAGGATCACATCTTTGTTTTTGGATTTGGACTATTTTAAGGGAAACGGTAGATTCGATGAACCATCATCACCATGAACCTCCTGCCTCTCTTCATCACCACATGAAAACGGGTAACGGCTCCCATCTATACCAAGCTAAACAACAACAGATAGATTTTAATAAAATTTAAATTAAAATCAAACTTTGTTAATTAGGTAATACAAGTGTAATCGATGAAGAAATAGACGAGTGCTTGGGACCACATCAGTTGACTTCCGTCTTCGAAATGTTCACACCGTACCTATACCCTTTTACAATAGAGTACAGCATATTAGTAGGTGAGTCATTAAAAGTAAAATTGACAAATGGAGAATCGTAAAAATTAATTATATTATTTATTGGCAGCTGGAATGATGTTCGTCGTTTGGCAGAAAATAGGATCTTACGATGAATGCACTCCTGTAAGCAGCAAAGACAGCCTAATATCAAATGTTGTGCTTCATGCCGATTGTCATTCTTCAAATAAAGGTCTTTTTGCTGGACTGATAGTTCTAGTCGGCTCTTTCCTCAGTATCGTGCTCTTCTTTGTTGCCATGACTGACAGGTAGAAAAATAAATTAATTAAACTATTTCACTTTAAAACAATAGCAGGCTTAAATGTTTAAATTGTTTTCAGTGTATATATCGAAGCTGGCTTAATGGTGAATGCTGTAACAGAATTAACACTGACAATATTAATGACCGTAACTGTGATACCAGCTTACAAACAAATAACTAAGTTGGACGTTAACTCGAACGAGATATCACTACTGGACGATATTCTGTTGTTCACATGCATTCCATCCTTCTTCGTACAGTTTATTTTGACCATCGTACCAGCATGGAGATCTAGAAAATATGTCTGTTTCGCAACGGTCATTATACAGGTAAAAACATGTAAATGAATACCAGTTATAGATATAAATCTCCTTGATATTTTTATTATTTATATAAAGTAAAAAATATACAAAGAGTAAATATAATTATACTTTTTTTATTACAACCAGCAGGAATGGCCAACTTTCATTGAATTGTCCTCTTCCTTGTTCGTTCAAATTCTAAAAATTATTTGAAAACCCAATGGTATTTAATTGCAAGTTAAAATGGTTTTATTTAATAAATTTTGTTTTCGCTCAATCTCAATAGAGATATTTGTACTTTCACTTACCTAAATATGAAATAATCATGAACAATTTTGATTCCGAGTTTTTATAGGAAATATACATTTTAAGATCCCCGAATAATCAATTCTCATAGTAAAGTCTGTGAGTCTAACCCAGAAACAAAAACTGTGCAAAGCAAATTACTTATTAGGGTAGGTATATACCTCAGGTGTTATAGCAACTTTCCCGCTAAAATAGATAACTGTTAGTGCTACATTATATATTTAATTTCGCACTTTTCTTGAAAGCAGCTCAAACAATTTTGATGAAATTTGTTATACTAATGCACAATAAAATACTCTTTATTAGTTCTATATTGTTCATCATGAATAAAAAAGGAATTACTGTTTAAGAAACGATTAAGGATTGATTTTAAGCTTAAATAGTTTGACAAAAGAAAGTTGTTGTTATAAAAAATTATTTTTGTGTTTCCATGGTTGTTAAGACTACAATCAGTTTGTACCCATCTATTGCGTAGCCGTCCATTGTAGGCATGTTTAATATGATTTTTTGAGTGAATAGCTCAAACGATTTTCAATTTTTATGGTGGCTCAAATTATTCAGTGTGACTCCGTAATGAATTTAAATGTTTTAAAATGGGGATGGGTTGTCAATTTAAAGCAGGATGGTAAGTGAAAGTTGTACAATGCATGCACCGCACCATATTTTTTGTAGTAAGTTGAATAAAACATTGACAAGAAAGTGAAGACATGAATCTTTTCGATCGATACTTTATTCAAAATTGCATAAACCAAATATGCCATAGTACTAACAATCCTCGATAACTAAAATTTCATACTTAAAGAATTATAGATTGTTGATAATTCAAAGTTATAAATTATTGGCCAAATTCATATATGACACTTGAGTAAAACTTTTCACAAAACCAGGCTGAATTTTTATAGAATCCCATTTAACCTATTTAGAAACAAAACCAATACTTCGGTAAGGGAAATCTTCTTTACTGCAAGTAAAGTATGTTGAACCCTTAAGTGCATTTTGAGGTTATATTTCAATATTAAAAAAAAAAAATGAAAACATAGAATTGATGATAGTAACATAGAAACTGTCATGTAACCTTGTGTTAGAAAAGCAGCGGTGACCGAATATTAATATAAATTTTTTCAATTGCTTTTTTTCCCCCAATTACTTCAGTGTCATCTATGAATTTAACCCTATATTTTAAATATTTTGAATTATAAAGGAGATATATTAATCTTTATGTTCTATTATCGAGAGATATTATTATCAATTTTTATTTATTTTAAAATTCAGTTCATAACAAGTTGGCCAGCCCTAAATAAATTAAGTGATTTATTGATATTTAAAAGGTTTCATAAATAAAAATGCTAATAATTTAACCATTTTACAGGTGATTCAGGTACTGATTCAAACCCCATTCATAATAGATGGGCTTCGAAGGTGTTCTAATTCGAAAGCCTTACGAACAGAAAAACCTGGAAGAGAACTCCTCATGTTTTTAATAGTTTGTAACGTAACAATGTGGATAACTGAAACATTTGAAATTAAATCCCATTCGAATACAAACGACCCCAGATCTGCATATTACGGGGAATTGATATGGTCGTCAATTACACACCTAACGTTTCCACTTACTATGTTCTACAGATTTCACTCTTCAGTGTGCATGGCGGACATATGGAAATACGCATATATGAAAGGACACTAGGGCTGAAGAAGTGAAGCTGATGCTAAACAGAAAAAACAACTCTAGAACATATTTTTATAATTCTTTCAATCACAATAATGATGAATGGGTTGATGAGATGAAGAGAAATATTAAAAAAAAAAAATTAAGTGCCTCTGAAAAATGTATTAAATTAGTTTGTATTTAGAGCTAGAAAAGATAAGTCGATAAAATAAAGCAAGATATCAGAAAATAAATTTAGTATTAAATAGAAAATTTCTTACATTTATTTATTTCCTAATATAATACATAGAAAAAGATTTATAAAATGTAGTAAAGTATAAAGACAGTCTTCAACCGTGTCAAAAATAAATAAAATACTAATTGACTCTTGTTCTTCGTCAGTCATGTTCCTGAAAACATTACAATAAGATCTCATTTGTAAATATATACAAACATATATATATAGCAAAAATATTATATTTATATCCATTACCAGGTAACAATACTACCACTACACTTGTACCTGCTACTAACATTATGTATCCACTTACATATAATGCCAAGCACAATACATCTTGTTAAACAGTTTACAAATGCTGATACAAAGTCATTGGAAACGGAACGAAACAATAAAATAAAAGTTGGGTAAAAGAGTCGTAGAGATAACAGAGTAAATAAGAGTTACTTTAAACTGGTTTTCCATTTGAATTTACAAAGAAAAAATAAAATAAAAAAATAAAAATCAAATTAAACGTTGCTATATTTAAAATTTCAGTTTTAATACATCAATACTTTTTAATTCTTAACATCTAAAAAAATTTCAGTAATAAACAGGCTATTACATAAGTTTTTGTTTGTGGTCCAAAATGGTGTAATTATTTTTTTTTAATAACAATAGCACAGGCCTTTTAGACATTCACACAGTAATAAAAATGTAATTACAAAAATTTTGATAATAATAATAAATTTTACATGATTCATCTTTTTTAAAACCAATAATATTGCTCAACACATTCAAATTCAAGTAAAACTAAAAATTTAGTTGACTCCAAATTGCAATATCTTCAATAGAATGTTTTAAAAAAAAGAGTAAAAATTAAACAAGTAGTCCAAATACTATATTAAAACAAGAAAACATTTTTGAATTCATTCTTACAGTTAACTCTATAGAGAATATAGTTGATTAGAATATCCTTAAGTAATTTTAAAGGCTTGATTAACATATCCACATTATGTTATTCGGTCCGCGCACGTTCTACTACAAAGATGGGTGCATTGGTATGACAAATTGAAGGAATAAACCACCGCTACGTACGATCGGTATCACAATTGTGATATGGTGTTTTAAAAAAAATTATCAATCCTATTAATTTACATATTACAAACATACAAATTTTTAATTGCACATAACGTTCCGGGAAACGTGGAATTGAAACGTTTTGATTTCTGGAAAGTTTAATTGGCAACGAGTTTCTTATATTTTCATCCAGGGACCGAAAGTTCTATTTTATGTTTCAGCTAAACTTGTGTTTTACCATTATGATTACAAGAGGTTTCAAGAAAGCAGATTTTAAATTTTGTATGCATCATTTAATTATATTATTTTCAACTGTAGACGATTCATAGAACATTATTATTCTTCACTACAATAAAAATTAGTTTTGTTTCATTATATCACCTATACTGTTTTGCTTCATTTATTTCTATAGATGAAACTAAAAAATTGTATGAAATAGTTGATGTATTAGTTTTGAAACCAATATATTGAGGAAGGGGACATTATCTCCGAAACTTCCAAAAAATAGAACAAATATATGTGTTGAAAACATTGTATTTTTGTTCTTTGGGCATTAACAAACTTTAAAAATTATTATATTTATATAATTTTATTAGCAGTTGTGAAAAAAAAAAAATTAATATGATAAAAGTTAAAAGAAATTTATTGTTCATTAATTTATTTGAAATAAAAATATTAACAATATGTATTTATTTTTGGATTAAACGCTAATAGTATGTTTCGGTCCCTGATTTTACGAAAATGTTTTACAAACAAAAAATATATTTTAAAGGACATAACTCTTAAGAAAATACAGGATGAAAACACGCATATTATAGCCGACTGAATTCGAGCCTCCATAGCACGCATTGACTAAGATTACTAAAGAATAGACAGAATTTTATAGGACGTTATAAAAAAAAATTAAAACACGATGTTACCTAAAATGAGCAATTGACAACATAAATGGCAGTGTTCAATCATTATTAAATATTATAAAAAGACTTTGAAACTACACGAAAGTATGAAAAAAAAAAAACCGACAACTAAACTTCTAAATTACGCATTATACATAAACTAGTAAGTGACGAATATTGAACAAACTTTTACTAAAAAATAGGCCCATAGAAAAAACAAATGTACACGCAAATAAATATGAAAGCAAATTTAAAATATGTTAGATGGATATAATACTAGAGATCATTAGATTTCGCTTTAAAAATTATATTTAAATTATACAATTTACTAAGAAAAAAAAATTAATCAATGATAAAGAAAAAAAAAATTGCCTAAAATCTGAGAGCAAGAATGGCACATGGAAAATAATGAGAGAACTAAACAGAAGAACATGAACATGAATGAGTATGACAATGAGACAAACTTGAGTAGATTGTCATTTATAACTACCTACGCTGTCTAACATCTTTAGACATGTTAATTAACAAGATAATTCAATGTGAATTGAGATGTGGCATTTTATTAATTTCATTATAACAATGGCAGTGAATTTTCTGTGCAATTTCAATTTAATTCCCCTCGAGACCGTCGTCTAAGGGATTTCTTAAACTTCCAAGGCCATTTCACACACTTCATGTAGACACATCAGTCGCGTAACATAGCATTTCGTCTAAAAATATTATCAGAACCCTTTATTATGCTTCTATAAACCTTTCTTATACACGAACAATTATAATAAATGTATATTTATACATATATATACTTTTTTTATATATATATAGAAAGAGATAAAATCCTAAAATGCGTCCAAACTGTTTAAAGGTTTTTTTTAAAAAGCTATTAATAATTCTTATAAACTTCATTTTAATACCGATAACATTTGGACACCTTCTCAAGCAGAGCTAAAAGATCTAATGATAAACCTTTCCTATTCCAACTATATACATTACATTCAAGTCCTAACCATAAATACAATATATTTACATAATTTTTTTTTCTACTAGACAATAGAAGGCTTTTGGTGATAGAAAAGAAAAACACTTCAACTGCGTCGACTTCACCTTCCGTACCAAAAACCCCATACATATCCAGAATACTTAGATTGAATTCTTTCTATTCATTTTGCGATTAAAATAATAAAAGGCAGTGTAACAAATAATGTAGCTGGTTGTAGACGCCAAATTAAAATACATAAATACAAGATCCCTGATAAACCGGGGATATTAAAAGCAAATAACATATTTATATAAATTATACAAGAAATTGGGCCAAGTTGTTTTATGATGAGTATTGTTATCGACAAAATGAAAGTTAAAATATTTCGCATCAGTCTTAACCACACTTGAAGTTATAAGCTCTCGGTTCAAAGCCTGACTTGTTCCTGTTGGCACAAATTTTACAGGGCAACAGCGTCTATAGCTTTTTCCAAGGAAATTAACATTTTTAACCAATGAGGTCAAGTCTGATGAATTATTTTCTGAAAGTATGTAAACTATGGCAGTCCACATTTGAAGTATTTAATATACTTCAAAAAAGTTTTAAATTTTGAAGAAAATAGTTAATTTCACTAGAAAAAGCTATATATCGGAATGTCTGACAGAGATAATGCTTGTGCCCTTCTTGCGGGTTGAACAACTATAATAATGTTACTGACACTAAATTAAGAGCTTTTGAGATCAATATTAAAAAAAAAAAAAAAAATTTGCCTGGAATCATAACTGAAACTTTACAAATTCTATATACATTTTTTTTTTTTAACACTAAAATATTTTCACCCAATTCGGATCTTTCTTTTTCATTTTTATTCTTTTTTTTTTTTTGCTTCAAAACAAATCGCTAAAATTGTCAACACAGTTCTTTCTTCTGTCCCCTGGCAGTGATATTTACAAATATAACTAAATTACAAATCATTCAAAACTGAATAAATCTTTAAATATGTGCCTTATATACATGAGATTATAATGTTCATGGTTTAATGAAGCATTTTTTTTTATTATTATTTTTTTTTGTATTTTAAATTAACTATTATTCACAATGAGAAATTTCTCAGGAACTTAGTATACTAATTCTATAGGATATTGGCTACAAATCATTATTAAAACATTTACAAACAAAGAGAAAATTTATGTTATCAACAGAACTCTATATAATAATAAATCAACCATATAAATAAAACATGCCTCTTTTCCTTACACATCAATCAGAAAAATCCCCTAATTCATTAAGGAAAACAATTATTTCAAGTATAAAAAATTTTGTACTTCATTCAGTGAAAGATGTCAAAAAGTATAACTTGGTTCAAAATACATTTTTTCTTTTTTAATTATAAATTTTCAACTATTGAAAATAAACATATATATTTTTTTAATTAAGAGAGGAGAAGCCCAATCGCAACAGGTTTTTTCTTTCCGATACTGATATATTAATTAATATACAAATACATTCAGCAAAAACATGGAAGTCGTGGTGAACAGGCTTTTATATTGCTTATATCTAGTCAGTCTTCTTAGAAGAGGATTTAGGCCTGCGTTGCTGGAAGTTTTACAAATAATGAAAAAAATAAAATAAATCAATGTAATATAGAACACAACACATATTCAGTAATCCCGCTTATAAAAACTGAACTCTTAACTCCCAACAACAAGCTTATTCCTCGAAATATTAGTATACTTTGTACTGAATTTATGCCATGTTTTGCCAAGTGCTTTGAACACCTCTCTTAAGAAAAAAAAAATTTACAAAAAAAAAAGAATCCAAATCTATGAACCAAGCGGTCCATTAGTTTAAAAAATAATAATTTTTTTTTTTTTAATTTAAATATGAAATAAATAAATAATAAACTAGACAATGATTACAATGAAATATATATTTTGTACAAACTATTTCTTAAAAACTTTTTTTTTTTTGAGTTCCCTAATAGATGAAAAATTTTATGAGGGGGTGGGCGCAAGGATACTAATAATTAGATGATTGATGACCATACTTATATCATGTTGAACTGGCAGTGGATGATGGCTTGTACTTGCGCCCGTGAGATCGCCTCAGCCTCTGGTTACTCGTCAGGTAGCTGTAGAGGCAGTCTTTGCTTTCCGACGGTAGAGCGGGGATGTTTACGTATCGCACCCTCTCTGCCTTTGTTGAGCTGACCCATTCGTCACTTAAGCTGTAACAAACATTAAAGTATATATAAATAAAAAAAACCATAATGGACATTAATGATTATCTGCCAAACCTGTATCATGGAGTAAAAGATACTTAAATCAATAAAGATTTAGGGAAATTAAACAATTGTTAGGATATAAAATTGTTTCTTCTTTATGATAAGACTAAACAATACAAAATTTGAGGTTTTATATAAATTCTAAAAGATAATGGTTTTTTTTTTTTTTTTTTTTTTTTAAAACTTGGTGTTGTGTACATAACATTAAAATAACATTCAAGGTTCTCTATTAAAAATTCTATCCAAAACTAATACAAACGGGTTAAGATTGGTTACGTGTACGAACCATCTGGTCCCCACAAGTGGTATTGGAATTTAATATGATGCATCTACAACAAACAGTACACACACATTACAATCAAAACAAATCTTTTTAATAAACCAACTGTTTCAAAATGCATGAATATAATACCTAATACGTTGAAAATAAAAATAAAAATAAAATACTAACATGTCCCTAGGAAACCATCTCAGGAGCACTTGGGTCTGGCCTTTTTCATCTGTTCTCTTCCCGAGTATCTGAAAATAAAATCCTTATTAATTTATTGTTTGAAGCCAAGAAATGGATGTCTCGGAATCGGTGTCTTCGGTTCCATCCGAAACCATTTCCAGAGACGAGGACATGGACTGGAATTAAGCTCCCAGAAGACTTGGTAATGTTACTCCAGAGTAATAATAGACCACATGCTGAAAGTTCAATGAAGAAAATATTCCGAAGGAGTGAACTGACAATGTATGGCTCTATCCGTTGTATTCAAGACCATTTGGAGACTACGAGGTCAAATTTTTTTCAAAATTGAGTTACAAATAGATAAAGGAAAGTACTATATTTCTATGATGTCAAACATGGAAAAAACTGGTTCTTTACCCATTAAAATGGGTACAAAAAATACCTAACAGAGAGAATAAAAGGCTATGTCTGTGTGTTAAGGGGGAAAAACAGGTGATCTAAAAAATTAATGAACTCCCAACAGTGTTTTAAACATTGATAATAATAATTCTCTGATAACTTACTCATTTAAAAGCTAAAAATAAATTTTTTAGGAGTCCTAAAACTCAGATTTTTTTTTTTCTTTCAAGTTTTTAATACACCTGTTTTTACTCCATGGTCGTCATTTGTCCTCATTGATTCAGTTTTTTACCCAGTCGATATTAACTCATATATAAATTAAATGGAAAAACAATGTGTTTACGCGAAATCAAAATAAATCTTTATCAACAAACGACTACCAGAAAACCTTTCTGGAAAAGAACATATTAAAACAAAGACTTTAAGACAATGCAAACAGTTCCAAGTTTAATTGGTTAAAATTTTTGGAAAATAATGATTTGAAAAAATGTACTATTCTAAAATAGACTATAAATATACAATGAATATTTATGCGACAAAATATTTTAAAATCACAAGATCAATAGCTGAAATTAATAAAAAGTCCTAACCTCTACCACTAAAACTCATGAAGATTTTTCCTCCTAATTCATTTAATGGTGAGACTCAAACAAAGAGCAACTTTGAAGTTCGTTTGAATAAAATATAAAATAGATTCCAAGACTCACTATATTTCATTTATTTCTGATAGACGTGATAAATTAATTTTATCAGGGGTATTCATGACCTTTAGTTTAACATGTTAAATGAAGAAATATTTCCTTTTTGTCATGTTAAAATGATATAACATATAACATGGTTGAGAGTCTGTTAAATGGAGAATGACGTCACGCAACAGACCAGCTGAGCTCACCAATATTTTGTCTGTTGTATTAGGTTACTTGCTTTGAAGTATTGTTTTGAGTGTTTTTAAAACTAATAGAGCAATGAATGACAATAATAATAACATAATGACAGTTGTCATTATGTTATTATGATTATTACAGAATTATTACAGAATTAACTCATCTTGGTTCTCTTCCTCACAAGTTAGAAGATCAACAAGACACTCAATAGCCAAACTTCCACACAACTTCTACTTATCAATTACTTTAGGCATGTTATAATAAATTACTACAATAACAAGATGTTTAGGAAGGAAAGATTATAAAACAAGTTGCTCAGAAAAAGCTCTAGGAGCTCTTAAGCATTTAACAACAAGACTTTAAATAGGGCTGTTCACAATCCTATACTTATAACATTTAGCATGGTAAAACATTTTACATTTAACACAACATAATGAATACCCCCTTTTTTTGTTTGCTGTTAAAATGGACTGTAGAATTTCACAAAATATGGAGCAGAAAAAAATATAGTTGTCATGGAGAAAGAAATTCTTCAACATAAAAATGTATCTCGATTCTGAAAGGTCATTTTCTCATAATACATGGTCGAGAGGAGTGGAGGAGAACAAAAGGCTAGTAATCACAGAAATGGATAAAAAAATTCTTTGGATAGATTTTGTATTATAGTTTTCAATGAATGTCATTTTAGCTAGGAGTTAATCTAAAAAACAATCAGAACTTTCTTGTGGGCAGGAGGAGGTTTTCAAAGTGAGTGATTTATTAAAAATCACATTTTACCATTTTTGAGAATCACCATTAAGGATCAGGTACTCACTTTGTAAAGGCTAGGTGTGCCATTCGAGGGTCTCTCTCCCTCTCTCGCTCTTTGCAACAGTCATTAAATGGCTGATAAATAAGAAAACAAATTTTCTGCAGCAGCTGGACTTGAAATTGGATTTGCGAGTTAATAGTCTGATCCATAAATGGCTAGGCTTGGGGTCGGTTGTGTGCAGTGGTAGTAGCTTGTTGCATCGACGAGTAAAGCGATAACCCTTGATTGAGCCTTGGAAATAAGTATTTGTGTCTTGTTCTGAGTGCCCTCAATTATTATATTGGAAAATACTAATACAACATTAATATTATGTTTCCAACATTGTACATTTATTAACAGGAATTTTTTCCATTATAAATTAAAATTTATAAAATCAAATTTTCACACAGCTGTTTTTTAAACGTGTAAAAATATAATTCTGAAAAGTTTTAAATAATCCTCAAAATTTTTTGTAACTCAATTTACCTTACTGTGAAGCGTAACGGTATCTCCTGGACAGGAGTCGAAATGTCCGTTTGTTCTTCTCTCCGTCATTTCGATAAGATTATGTTGAAGACCTTCCATGATGCCAGCATCAAAGTAGTCATAAATTCGAGCTGGAAAAATATCACAAACCTTTTTAATATTATCAATATGACAAGAAGAAATCAATATACATTATTAATAGGAATGAATACATACAGTATCTTATAAATTACTAATAAAATTAATTTTAACATTGAAAATATTTACCAGAGAAAGGATGGCTTCTGTATCTTAATTTTTTACCATTCCTTCGAATTAATTTTGTAGCAGTTTCACAACCTTTCTTGGAGCTACCTTGGTCTTTATTCTCGTTAAAATGGCTATCGACATGCCTGTGTAATAAACTCTGTAAAACAAAAAGCATAAATTAATACATTATTGCTTTCAAATATTCATATTTTATAATAACTTCTTAATTACTAAATATCAATTAAAATGATTAAGGAAAAATAATTCTTACAACCATATTATTTAAAATAAAATTTTATAATAATAATTCTGAGAAGACAATACTGCTTGATTGGATAATCCTGAGAGAAAACAGATGAAAATCAGGTTACTTTGGGTTTTTATTATTTGAATGAAGACAGTAAAAATTTTTCTGAACTTGCAAGAGGTATTTATTTTTTCTTTTCTTGACTGAGAATAAATTATTAGCTCTTACAATGAGATTCACAGAGTTCTCAAAGACACTTTATTTGATGCGATACCCCAGAAACGTGGCCAGACATAGACATAGAAGATCTAGGTGATATAAAACATTAGGTATCTACTCAGCAATATTTTATTGGAATAAACTATTTATTTATTGTATCGTGAATAGATTTTGCTTTCAATTTATTGTTTCTAAGGCACTAAATTTGGTTGTAATTGAACCCAGTCACATAATTAAAATTAGGTGATTTCATACATACTATTGGGATATTTTTTATAATTATATAATTTTATTTTTCAAGCAGTTCTTTTAAGCTAAGTCATTTTTCTTGGGGCTTTTAGATCTAAAATATATTGATCAACAAGATACATTTAAAAAAAACATATTCAATGTCAAAATTACATAAACTAAGATGTTTTTTCATTCATATTGTGATCTCTTTTTTTCCCCCTCAATAATTTTGATTGAAATTAAAATGAATCATACTAAAAAAAAAAAAAATTAAATAAAAATAAACAACCATAACAAATATGCTCATAATAAATTTTTAAAAATTTAAGACAATAGATATTTATCAAAGTCAGACCTAAGCAATGACTCTAAAAAAAAAAAAAATTGGCTCAAGTTGTGATATCTTGTTACCCCCCCCCCAAAAAAACAACTTTATATAATAAAAAAATGTATTCCTTATTTTATGAAATATTTCACTCTAAGCAGTTCAGGGCATTTTGCTACTCCTCTTGGTTAACAGTAACAATAAAAGTAAATTTGAAAAAAAAATTTAAGCACTGGCTTTACTGGAATTACACATATTCAGATGGTCAACATTAACTGAAGAATATGTTTTACTCTCCTTCCAGTTATCATGATAGAATTAACAAGATCAATTCTAGTGTGGAACAGTACCTTCTCATACAAGAATTACTGACCTTGAATTGAAGGTATATTATAAATGATATTGAAAAAAGAGTAACTCTAAGTATGTGAATACAAAAAAATAATTATATTTTCCTTATTTCTCTAAATTTTCAACTGTATTTTAACTAGACAAAACAAAACAAGTTGATCTAATAGGGATCTTATAATATGTATGGAGAAACTAGCAATTGGTAACACTCCGATAACCAATAAATAAAAACGCAAATATAAAACATTTGAAGTATTTACCTGACTACTGAAACGTTGTCCACATTCATCTACGATACATCGAAAACGTTTGTTTCCTCCATGTGATAGGACATGTCTTTCGAGCCAATTGAAAGAGCAACTAGTACGTCCAAAAACCTTGCAATTGACCCATTTACATACGTAATTATTACCAATTTGTGGGTTAACGTGTATGATCTAAAAAAACAAAACAAATATATTAGAATAATTTTCATAAATTGTAAATAAATAAATAAAAATCAAACAAAAAACTTAAAAATAATTACTAGAAACAAATTAAATTATTAGAAGCTACTACAGTGAACTCTATAAAATAACTTTAATTGTATTTTCTTAAACCCTATATAATTCAAACTACCTGTCTCCAGAGGTATAATAAATAAAATAAAGAGATGTTTTTTTTATAAAAATGAACTTTTTTGTAGACTATAATTTGCTACCAGAATGGACAATCCTCAAAGTTAAATAGTCTATACATAGAATATAAATTTTGAATTTGACATCTATAATATTTATAAAATAAGTAAATATAAATAATTAATTTCCCAGATTTGATTAGATAAATATAATTCTCGGTAAGAGCTAACAAAAAATCTACACAAATTTAACTATATAAATTAATGAT
Source organism: Halyomorpha halys (assembly GCF_000696795.3). Classification (NCBI taxonomy): domain Eukaryota; kingdom Metazoa; phylum Arthropoda; class Insecta; order Hemiptera; family Pentatomidae; genus Halyomorpha; species Halyomorpha halys. The sequence continues at coordinate 775,051 of NW_027115249.1, read as the reverse complement.
TTACATAATTTTTTTTTCAGAAAAATAAATTTTTTAAGAGAAAAGTTTTATTTGTTAAATAAACTTTTTATACAGTGGAAAAAAAATAGGAATCTTTATCTCTTCAGTTTTATTATCTGTCCAAAAAATGCATAAAACATTCATTATTAAATTTGTATTAAACCGATATAATTTGTATGCCCTACCAAGAATGTAAAAGGTTTGCCTTTTTTTTATTTAATGTGATATATAGTTAAAATATTTGTATCACATTAAATTTTAGTTCGGCCCAAACAAGGGACTTTTTTCAAGTCACAGTTTGTTTTATTTTTTCTTCAATGATAGAAAAACAGTTTAGATTAATAAAATTTGAGCATTGTTCACGTAGCACACATTTTTTAGGAGAAAATAAACAAAAACAAAAATTTGTTCAAAGCAATATCAGGGAAAGTTCAAGAAAATGGTATATTGAAACTGTTTAGTTCAGAAGGAAACCGGAGGTTATACTGAATCAAAACAGAACAACCATTAGTTGAAATTAATGTTGATATATATCTATTAAATTTGAAAATTGACTCATTATTAGTTTAATGGACGGCCAGAACTTGCATATCTTGAGTGAATCCCAAATTTTCTTTATTTTTTTTTTGGCCATAGTAATAGTGGAATAATGAAAACTAAGGACTATAGATGAAACACAAAAATTCTCCTATATAAAGAGTAAATATTTTCAAAGAATAAGCATGGCATAAATGACACATTATCACTCAAATAAATCAGATGATGAAAAAGAAATAGAGATTTTGTTATAGAAAAAATGAAAAGTAAAATCAGGTTGAAGGTTGAATTATAATAAATCGTAAAAAAACATTTAAACCTTAGTTTATTGACTAATTGTGAATAGAAATTTTATGAATTTTCTCTAATGTATCCCTTGCCTCTCATCATATGAATTAAATCTGATTTACGATTAATAACTTAATTTTTTTTTTATAACCGGGAATAAATTTTAATAGCTGATCATCAATTTTTTTTTTCTCAGCAGCGGTTTAAATACAATCTTCCTCAGCTATTACTGGTATTTGAGAGACTTAAGGTTTTGTTTCCAAAATCTTTCAGTAGAATGAGCTATTTTAGAAATGACAAATGAGATATTTTCCTAAATGATGCATGTGCTATTTCAGAAATAACAGATACATAAGTTAATAATATTTTTTCATGGGATTAATAATTAAATAATGCTATCACTTACCACTAAATGTTCTGAAAGTGCGGTGGCAGTGGCAAATTTGGCATCACAATCTGTCCATTTGCAAACATAATCTGAAACATAATGGCCCCTCCAAACGTTCTTGACAGGAAACCTTATAGTCCTCTCAGCTTTCTCTTCACTCTCCTTGTCCTTATCTTCTACATCTGTCTTCTTGAAGAGGAATGAAATATCTCCATTCTCAACTTCCGACTTGCTACCAGAGAGTAGTGAAGTATCCGAAGATGTCTCGGGTGAGGTGGTGGGCGGAGTTAGAGGTTTGTTGTCGGCCGTCGGCGTGAGACTGTCCCTAAATACCTCAGTGCTATCATACGGAAGGGAACCAGCTTTTGGCGTTGCTGGTGGCGATGCCAACAACTTAGAGATCAGCTGTTTAACAGTCGAAGCGGGCTTTTCGGATACTTTCTTCGCTTTAGTCTTGAAATATTCTGTAATCTTCCCCTGCTTTGGCCTCTTCGAAGGCGGATCCCCGGCCTCGGTTCCCCCCCATATCCATGCGGGCTGCGATTGTGTTGGTGGCATTTCTTCTAAACTGGTAGTTGAAAGCGGTGAGCACGGCTCAGTTATATCACTGTTGCTTGAACCACAGTCTCCGCAGTGAACAACCACACCACTGAAACAGAAAGGAAAAAAAATTAAAGATAACATGAATTTGATAAAATTTTGTACATTTTTTAAATCATTAAGAAAAGAATAAACTTTGAAGAAATATTCAAAACAAATGAAGGATTCAATCACAAAACTCAACACTATCCACTTCAACAGATTTTATAATAAAAATAAAAAACCACTAAACTAAAAAAAAAATAGTGAGTACTTAAATTGTCTTTTTTTTATTTTGAGAATGAAGTCACACAACACATGGGCTTAGATTTTTAGAAGAAAAAAAAAATTAAGTTCAAAAACTTTGTTTTATTAATTACTAATTAATTTAATTACTATTAAATTTGCTAAAGTGGAGAATGTAAATAAAATGCTAGATCCTTCAAATGTAATATTTAGCAAAGTAAATATTCCTAGAAATGATACTAAAAAAATTTATAAGATTAAACTAGTAATTCTTGTTATCAAAGATTCATTGATAAAACTATCATTATAAAAAATGAAGGTTATAAGGAAAAAATGTCATGTTTTATACTTTGTGTTTTATTCAAAAAAATAAATTAATCTAACTTAAAATCTTTCCTAATATTACATATCAATTTCTATATAATACTAAAGACTGTGTTCATTTTACCAAATAACTAAATAATTGTAGAGAGAGCTTTCATTATACTCAAATAAATAGAACAGATAACTCAAATTTGAAAAAAAAAAAAAAAAGGACTCTAAATCTTTTTCCCTGCATCATTCATAATCTGTATTTACAATTAAATAGTGATTATACATAATTAAAATCACATTAAATTTCCTTTAATTACAAAACCTTTAAAAATTGTTAAAATACCCCTTGTTTTCTTATTCTGTTATTTAGCACAACCACTGGTTGTCTTCAATCTGAATACAGGCGTGAATAAAAAATATAGATAAAAATATACTTGTGTTATACACTTCTAAAAAAATAAGAAGTGAGGTTAAAAAAAAAAACATAATATATCTTTCTAATAATTGTTTCAATTTTAAGATAACAATTTTGACTTATTTGTTAATAAAAATTGAATACATATTCTTTCTTTATTAGAATATATATTGAATTCTTATAAATAAAGATGACTAAATTTTTATTTTAAAATGAAAATAATTGTTATAGAGGGATATTATGAACTCTGAAATGTTTTATGTACTAAAAATGCGATTTCATCCAATAAATATATCAGGAAAGGATCAAACATCATATCAAATATGAAATAAATTGTAACAATTGCATTTCTTAAAATAAAGAAATTCATTTTTGAAAAATGGATAGAAAAATTATTGAATATTTGGGAGGGTACAGGGTTTGCGGGACAAAATTAATCTCAAATAACTTTTATTATTTAATACATAACTAGTAATTCTTGTTATCAAAGGTTCATTGATAAAACTATCATTATAAAAAATGAAGGTTATAAGGAAAAAATGTCATGTTCTATACTTTGTGTTTTATTCAAAAAAATAAATTAATCTAACTTAAAATCTTTCCTAATATTACATATCAATTTCTATATAATACTAAAGACTGTGTTCATTCATATCAAATAACTAAATAATTGCAGAGAGAGCTTTCATTAAACTCAAATAAATAGAACTGATAACTCAAATTTGAAAAAAAAAAAAAAAAAAGGACTCTAATCTTTTTCCCTTGCATCATTCATAATCTGTATTTAAAATTAAATAGTGATTATACATAATTAAAATATAATAGAGGGATATTATGAACTCTGAAATGTTTTATGTACTAAAAATGCGATTTCATCCAATAAATATATCAGGAAAGGATCAAACATCATATCAAATATGAAATAAATTGTAACAATTGCATTTCCTAAAATAAAGAAATTCATTTTTGAAAAATGGATAGAAAAATTATTGAATATTTGGGAGGGTACAGGGTTTGCGGGACAAAATTAATCTCAAATAACTTTTATTATTTAATACATATACCACACCTCTGGAGAAACAATTACTCAAGTGTAAATTTTTCTTAAAATAAGTTGAAGAAAAAGAGCATTAAGAAAGGATGCTTAAGAGGTAGGACAAGGATAAATGGAGGCAGTTGTATAAGAAAGAACCTCATTGGTGGATGAGATAGATGTATGGAGGCAGATGTATAAGAAGGAATCCTATTGTTGGAGGACAGAGGGTGCATAGAAGTAGCTTTATAAAAAAGAACCTCACAACACCATGCAATAAAATTAACAAATTATGACAATCAGTCAAAAAAAAAACAACTATACATATAATTATGGGCATTTGATGGTGAAAGATTCCTCTCACCGGTTCATCAGGAAATATTTTAGCACATTCAAAAGAAATAAAAAATAAGATTTTCACCAACATATGCTTTTTTTAGAAATAAAAATGGAGAAAACTAATACTATAATATTAAACAAATACTTTTTTTAAACTATATACAGATGATAGTGTTTTAGATACTATGGTCAAAACATGTTTAGTAAATGGTTTGTAAACAGCTAATGGGCTGAAACGTAACAGAAAAAAGCATTACATTAAAATAGAAATTTTGTAAAACATTTTATATATATTAAAGACGTGATTATAATTTCTTATTAATCTGTCTAGATTAATATTATAAATAAATTATGAATTCTTACTTGATAGTATACTTTTTATAAAAATGAGCAACCATCAAAAAAATATTTATCATAAATGTAAAAATTAAATGTATATATTTTTAGATAATGGAAACATATAAAAACGTAGATATTGACATTTTAGATATATGTACAAAATTTGTTTGTTCTGTAGTTTTTTTTTTTTGAAAGAAATTATTTGAAAAATTTTAAACATGCATTATTAACAATTAATTTAATTTTTTTTCCAAGATGTAATTATTTCTTATGAAATTGCAACAAGAAATAAAATAAATTTGATGATCTAACTAATTTATGGGAAAAAAAAATCTAGGTTGAATTAATTATGGGTTTTAAAAACAAGGTAGATTTTATTTTGATTTTCAACAAAATAAACATACTTAGTTTGATGCCCAACTGTAAGGAAATATAGTAAGATAAACAATTAAACATCATCCAAAGTTTCATTGATTTTAACATTACTATTTCTAGCTAAACTTAAGCCGCTGACTTTTAAATTAGTAGAATGATATATGAATGAACCAAACAAAACCTCATAAAATTTACAGTAAAAATTTGTTTACGTACACAATTTCATAAATACTTAATTTAACCAAAAAATGTTGAAATTTGATGTCAATAATTTTTTTAACAGCTTAATTTTTATTTTTAAAAAATTATGCACAATGAATAATTCCATAAAACAAGTACAAGAAACATTCCTAAACTGTGGTAAACCTACCGTGTGGAACAAATTAAAAATTTTCATATTTGAAAACAAGTTTTTATGTCTTTGAAAAATTTGAAATAATTTTGGCAAACTATATTAAAAAAAAAAGAACAGATAGTTTGTATAAAAATAAGAAATAATAGAACGATTAAAAAATAACCAGCAACAGACACTAACAATATAAATGGTGTTAAAAAAAAAAATGGATAGTACTAGTATTTCAAGAATATAGAGGCTACTTGAAAATAAGTAATATTAAAATTAAGAAAAAGAAAAGAACAAAAAAAAATAATAATAATTAGTTTTTTTCTACTTTCCTTTTTTTAAAATTTTAATATTTCTTATTGTCATATATTCTTTATCTTTTTATAATACTTCGACTCTACATTTTCTTTCGACAACATTTATATACATGAATACTTATGTTTTTGGTTATCATTCTGTCATTACTTTTATTCATCACAGTTGTTATCTTGTTTTTTGTTCTAAGACCTGATGAAGGCCTGAAATTCTGGCTGAAACTTAGGCAGCAATAAATGAGGTTTTGCTTGTTAGTGTTTTTCACTAATAACAAACTAACTTATTTGAGTGCATGTCTTTAATTGCTTATTTTAATAGACCCCAAAAAAATTCCTTCAATACTAAAAATTTAATTTTAATTATATTCTGTACCTATTACTTGTAAATATTTCCAAATATTAATTATTTCAAGGAAAAAAAGAAAAAGTTTATTTTGCTGTAAGAAAAGAGGTATATTTTTTACAATTATTTAGGTTTAATAATTCAAAAAGAGGTATCAAAATCAAGAGGATCAGATTCTGTATAATTAAATCCCAATAAAACAAAAAAATCTTTTAGTAGCAAAACATGATGAATTCTAATATATTCAAATACATGACGTCCTAAAAAATGAATAACTAAATAAAAAATTCTATTTTTTACTGACAATTTGCATGATAAAAATATAAAATTGTAATTGAATGTTATAGCAATGTGTTATAATAATTTATTCTAAAATTGTTATGCCGAAAGTAATTTGGTTTTGAATGCCTAAAGCTTCCCTCCGAATATGTTAAAATACAAAAAAAAAAAAAATATGAGCTAATTGGAAAAATATAAAAATTGAAATTATCGAGCCCTACTTTATTATTATACAATAATATTGAACAATATTAAAAGTAGCAGCTCAATTTATAATTAATTATATTACTGATGGCCTTCATAATATCCTCCTGCCTTTTTGACAATTTTTTTTTAAAAATAATTTAAATGAAAAACTTTAATATGAGACCTCAGTGGCTTTAAAATTTGATAATTCGTTTTAGAGTGAAGTTTAGGATCTGCTCTATGTTAAAGTTACAAATCAACCATAAAAGATACTTTCATTGAAATTGTAAATAGACAAAAAATAAATTATAGCAAAGAAGTCAGTTACGAGGTTATCATAAGACACTATTCTTAATTGTGTATAATCATTTACTAACAATACATACAATAAAAAAACTATTGAAAGAAACTTTTGAAGAGAACTGTCATTGAAAATAGATTTTTTTTTTTTTTTATTTTAAAAGAACTGAAGTCTGCATAAAAACAGAATAATGTTATTTCACCAACTAATCGTAAACACTTAAGTAACAAAAACTTTAATTTTAATAAGAATAGAAAATAACCATGACATATTTAACTGTTATACAAGAGTATAAACAATGGATATTAAATCCCAGAAAACAAATATCGGTTAATAAATCTGGAATAATTACCAACCAGAAGAACCCATAAGTCAAATCTGTGATTTGAAAAACTGGAATACAAATGATTTCATCACATCAAAGTAATGACTTGTTAGAAGACATTTTCTTTAAAATTTTTAATATGATGACATGAAATATTTGAATGGCAGCATCTCCAATTACAGATTTGGCATGCGGGCAATTCTGGTACCCACTTCCTCAATTGTCATTAAACATGTGTTACTTTTACAATATTTTAAATAGTTTCTATAGATTAATATTTTTTAGTCATTTAAGTTTTAGTGTATTGTTATTCAATTCATAAACACATTCAGTACAGGCATGCTGATGTTGATATTTGTTAATATTTCATTATCTTTACTACTCTGGTCTGCATATTTTTCCTTGTTATCGGCTTTTTATATTTTAATTTTCGGTAACATTTAGCATGATTGAATAACTACTATGTACATTCTGTCTGAAACTACCTCATGAAATATAAATTTCATTATATCTTAGTAAAAACATCTCATATGACCACATAATTAACATGGATTCCAGTCAGAGAAGGGCAATAGTTGAAACTAATAGCTAAAATTGCCATGAATATTGCAAGGTACAATAACGAAACCACTGTTTTACAATGCATTCTCTGAAAAGAATCATATATATGGTTCAATACTTTATTTTCATTTTTTTCCAATTCCTGGTGATTTTTAATACTTAAAATAAATCCATTATTTATAAGTATGATTTAATTTTTATCAATAAATAATATTAAGAGTAATGAAATAAAAAAATTACACAATGTAAACATATTTTAAATATTTATACATCAAAAATAAAATTAATGATCAAAAAATACAGTTAAGAATAATATTACCTACAAGATACCCTGAAATTATTAACGGTCAGTTTGAATTTGATGGATGGAGTTGCTAAAATGCAAAGTCTATTCACATAATTCTTTGTAAATTTATATTCTGGGGACGATAGTAACGTATATAATACATTCGTTTTATATACAAATATTTTAAAAATCGCATTCTTTTATTACTATTTTAGAATATTTTGTCTGAACAAGTCAAACTAAACAAGGCTAATGTCAATTTTGTTCTAATCAGATCGGTTTGTTTTCTTTTATATCATTAAAAAAAATTTAATTATGAGAGAGTAATGTGGTGAAACTGTTGATTACAAGGGGAAAAAATTGAGTATTATTAAAAATAAATAACCTACAATAATAATAAATTTGAGTAGATAATTTAGATTAAAACCATAAATACAGAAGCTTTATTTATTTTTTTTTTTTTTACCTAGCCTGAATGGTTTGTTCACAAAAATTATTTAAGATAGTAAAGACATAAAAAAAAAAAATTAAGAAATTAATGACACTACTTCAAGGTAAAATATGAATGTATAATTATGAGAAATATACTGACAAATTAAGCAATTAATTTACTTTATAAATGACACTATAATAAGAAAACAATGAAATATAAAATGGAAATAACCATTAATCATTATAACAGAAATTCAAACGTATTAATATTTTAAAACATTGAAATAAAAAATATTAATAATGAATATAAAAACAGTAGCTACAATGTCAAAGCAATCAACAATTAGGTCTGCTAAGGCTGTAACTAATTATATTAAAATTACTTTGTAAGTTTTTATATTTATTACTTGAAATTAAAATGTGAGAAAATTTTACTGTCATAAAATTATAAATTTTTAAAACAACAATACATTTTGATATGAATAATTTAGTTTTTATTACAGATTCAATAACAGAATTTTATTGTTTTCGTAAATGAAAAAAATAAACTGGAACAGAGGTTAAAAGGAAAAAGGTAAACAAAGGGATCATCAAAAAATTTTCCCGAACGAAAACAAAAGTATTTGACAGCGTCGAGCGGTGCTGCTATCTTGCGTCAGAATTAGGAACTAGTAGAATCTTAATGCCGTAGCTTTTTTTTTTTCATTTCTTTCTTCTTTTGTTCTTATATATATTTTTTTACGGAACGAATTCGTAGAAAAAATTAATATAATAAAAAGCATTTATATATCTATAATATAATAATATTAAAAAACACACTGATAATTTATCTTCTAGGGTTAATAAAATAAAGACGAGACTGCCGCTCTCGAATTCCAGGGAACTCGGTCGATTCCAGACGTAAACAACAGAGGAAATTCTCCTTTTCACGTGTTTAGAAGAGAAAAACTCTACTAATAATTCCTATTCCCTTATACATAAGCCATCCCTTAATAATATAAACAATTCTTTGAGTATATTAAAATAGAAAATTATAAGAAATGTTAGAACTTTATTGTTGCTTCAATAAATTTATGAGTGTTTTTTAAAAATATATAAATAATGATAAAAGTCGTTTCTCCGGGAAGAATTTCATTGTTTAAGGCGGTACGAAGGCCTTCAGACATCAATTTTCAAGGCGTCAACTGAATCAATTGAGTGAACTAAAAAGATTCCCACACACCGAGCAGACGAGATGAAATTCAAAGCAAATCGTACGAGACGCCTTGAGACGGGTGAATTGTTTATTCTTTTTTTTTTTTTTTTTGGTTCTAGAAGGGTGGGAGGGGTGCCAGGGGGTTGTGTGGCTCCAACCCTCAAAGGAATCTTGAATTTCCAACTCGAGAACATCTGCGCCATTGAACCGAAACAGTTCAACAATTACGATATAGTTGAACAATAAAACGATTAGTAAATGTTTAAAAAAAAAAAAAAAGAAAATGATAAAAAAAAAATTTTTTGTTAGTTATAACCGGTTTTAGGTAATGTATTTCTACGTATATTATAAAAAGTAATGTTCATTGTTAAATGTATTTTAATGAACGTGAGGAGAGGATACAAAAGTAGAAGCCTCACCCTGCGAGTCCCCTGCCGAGAAACACGATGCACCTACAAAAACAACAGCGCCCTACAAAATTATCTAGCCCTATATTTCTACGCATTTTTAAAAATAAAAATAAATTTTAAGAGTAATACGTTAATAATTAATTAGAAATAATTAAATCTAATGTATTCCGTTAGGTGTTGAATACACATTTTTTTGTTGAAAATAAAATAGTGTGGAGTAATTTCAAAGTTGTAAGTTTGTGTGAACAATAAGTTGTTTACAATAATAAAGCTAATTCAGTTTAGAGTATTGATGATTTGGAGATCAATTATTAAGGTAACAATAGATAAATTAATTACCAATATATCTGCACTGTATCGACTAACATCCCAGCTGTTTTTATAACAGGTAGCACAACATGACATTATTAATTAGTGGAGGAGTCTCTGGGAGGAACGCCTCGGACGGAAGACCCCCGACTGGAAGGAAGAGCTAAACACCTGAGAAGACATTGTCCCTGAGGATGAGAAGACACACTCGAAGCACAAGACACTATATCGATGGTAATAAACAAAACAAGAAGAATGGAGAGATGATGCCGAAGACACATTCACTAATTCACTACAGCGCGTCTCATCGTGTACTGAGCCTGCGGGCTGTGAAGGAGTATCGGGGGGGAGGGGGGGACGGCAGAGAGCTCTAGCGGCAAGAACCTCTACTAGGGGTTACACTGTAATTGTCCTTGGGGCCACTTCGGACCACGTGGGTTATGCAATGAGTACAGTTACTCAAATCTTTAATCGTCTCCCTGTCACCATGTAGCCATTTAATAATCTCATAATATAATACAATTAACGGTGAGTCGGCCATTGGAAGGCGGATGGGAGGAAGGCAGGATGCGTACGTATACAAACGCACCATGGCGGAGTCTAGCCTTCCCCAGTCCCGGTTCCCCTAAGTCCTAATAAAAACCGTACTATCCTCAATAATATATAGACCTTTCATTTGAAAAAAATTCTAGGCTTTGATTTTTTAAGTTCATTTTAAAAATTCAAAATTGAGAAGACACAGCATTTGATCAGCTAAGTTTTTATACCTCTATTTCATTAACATAAATTGATTGATTTGAATATTTTGAGTTGGTTCTTGTGAATGCTATTATAAAAGAGTTCTATTCCCGATCTTTTTTCAATTCAAAAATTAAATTATGAGAAAAATTGACACAACTGGGTAATGAAAGTAGGACAAACAAGAGTATTAGCACAAATAATAACCTAATAAGGTAAATTATATACTGGAAGATTATTGATTGACCGTGTGTGAAGATGAAAGGAATATGGTCCGGGTGCGGTCAAGAAAAACTCAAATAGTAGAAATATACTAATTTAATGAGCCAACGTTTCGCCCCACGTTGCAGGGCTTCTTCAGGGCTATTTTGACAGCAGTCAAAACTAAAATGATAAATTATATAAATGGTTTTATATATTATGATAAAATATATAAAAATGGTAAATTATATATTTTTAACTTCTTTTCGAATTAATGTATAAAAAAAGTAATAGAAGTAAATAATGAATAACATAAATATAATTGTAAACCGAAGATTGGGAGATGGACTCCAAAATATTAAGAATATGACATAGAATCATAAAATGAATATATGTTTATTAACAATTCATATTAAATGTTATTAAATAAAGAAAAAAAAATCAACAACAGTAGAAGTCTTAATAAAAACCGTACTATCCTCAATAATATATAGACCTTTCATCGTAAATTATATATTTTTAACCTCTTTTCGAATTTATGTATAAAAAAAGCAATAGAAGTAAATAAAGAATAACATAAATAAAATTGGAGAATAATTGTAAACCGAAGATTGGGAGATGGATTCCAAAATATTAAGAATATGACATAGAATCATAAAATGAATTAACAATTCATATTAAATGTTATTAAATAAAGAAAAAAAAATCAACAACAGTAGAAGTCTTAATAAAAACCGTACTATCCTCAATAACATATAGACCTTTCACTTGAAAAAACTTCTAGGTTTTAAGGTTTTGATTTTTTAAGTTCATTTTAAAAATTCAAAATTGAGAAGACACAGCATTTGATCAGCTAAGTTTTTATACCTCTATTTCATTAACATAAATTGATTGATTTGAATATTTTGAGTTGGTTCTTGTGAATGCTATTATAAAAGAGTTCTATTCCCGATCTTTTTTCAATTCAAAAATTAAATTATGAGAAAAATTGACACAACTGGGTAATAAAAGTAGGACAATCTATGTAACTATTTGCACAAATAATAACCTAATAAGGTAAATTATATATTTTTAACTTCTTTTCGAATTTATGTATAAAAAAAAAGTAATAGAAGTAAATAATGAATAACATAAATATAATTGTAAACCGAAGATTGGGAGATGGACTCCAAAATATTAAGAATATGACATAGGATCCTCAATAATATATAGAACTTTCACTTGAAAAAATGTCTAACTACAATTTCTACAACTTTCAGAAAAATACTTCTTAAAAATTATGAAGGAGATGGAAAAAGGAAGAAAACATAGTTAACAAATATCTATTTGCACACTTTGTAGGGCTTCACCAGGGCTAAAAAATATACAAATTAAATAAAAATATTTCCAAAATTTAGGATAACAATACATACAAAAAAGTAAACTAAGGTAGGGTTAAAAATTATGTAAATATAAGTGAGAAAAAAAATCATATAAAAGTGAACACTAAAAAAAAAAATATGAAAAATAATAAATATATATTAAAAAAAAAAACTATAAACTTAGAATTTTTTTTATATATACTTAATTATAATTGTACATCTTATTTTTATTTCCTTTTTTAACCCAACCTTAGTTTACTTTTTTGTAACTTATTATCCTACATAATCAAAATATTTTTATCTTTTTTTTTAGCCCTGATGAAGCCCAAAAAAAGCAGGGCCAAACGTAGGCAATAAATAGTTATTTTTTGCTCCTTTTTGAGTGCACTTCCGACCATCTCCTTTCTATTTTGAAAAAAAACCGTCAATCATTTATATATATATAATATTTACCTATTTATTTTGCAAAAGTATGAAACTTTTACTACAATTTACATTTTGCTCTTAACCATCAATTCAACAAGTAATTGTTATTGTATCATTATATAAAAAACAAAGATAATTGATTGAAGTTCTGATTTTATGGAATTAATCATTCTTCATTACAATCTAACTATATATATGTCGATTACCTTTTGACCGTAAATATTATATATAAATATATATCTATATATCCGTCTAATTCCATAGTTATCAATCAATTACTTTGTATTATTCAATTCAATATTTTGTATAATTCCAAATTTGTTTGTAAACTAATTCTTTTCAATTTTATATTTCTCTAAATGATGGTTATCTATTTTGTTCTATGGCCCTGATGAAGACCTGAAATTCAGGTCGAAACGTCGGCATAAATAAATATATTTTTATTTATTTATGTTTTTCTTGACCGACCATCTCCAATCAGTAATCTACGGTCAACTATCTACACCTCAGTATATATATCATTGAGGATTTCAAGGTTCAGTTTATAATAAACAATTATAAGCTAAAAAGTTATTTAAATAAATTTTATCGGGGAGATTTTCTTGGTCATTGTAAGGGAGAGAAATTAATTACTTTCATTTAGAAAATGTGTATAATCATTATATTAAACAAAGTACGATAAAAATGATACAGTAAATTTTACTGACCTAAGAATAATACAACAAATTAAAAACAACAATCAAAATATTTTTAACAGTTCTTTACTCCTGAAATTTTTGTACAAGGAAGATAAGAGATTACTTAAAACATATTTTTTATCCGTTTTTTATGAATTTAATAAAATTATTAATTAATAATATTAAAAATTATCGAAATATTCTCAACCTTATTTATTAAAACATGCCTAACACGTTTTGGCCGATCAGGCCATCATCACGGACAATCTAATAAAATATGTTTTCCCTTATTTTTTGTGTGTATAGGTTTCTTTTAAATCTGTTAAATTGACTTGGGTATAATAACCAGTAAATTTTAATAAATTAATGTGAGATGTTTAAATAAAATTAATAATGTTTGATACTGTTAATAATAAGTTATAATTAAATCTGTTATTTTATTAGATTGTCTTTGATGATGACCAAATTGGCCGAAACGTTGGACACATAATATGTTTTAATAAAGAAGGTGAGACTGTTACAATAATTTTTGTTATTATTAATAAAAGAACGAATTAAAAGATGTATTAGTGTAATAAAATATCTTCGTTTAAACTGTGTATATCAATCTGTGATACAACAAATCTACTAGATTTTTGTACTTAAAAAATAATTCAACATATAATTCTAGAAACATCTCGTATTAAATATCATTTCGTATAATCCTATTTTATGTTTTCTGGCTTCAAGAATTCTTTCGAAACGTCTTTAGGATGAAGCATCAATTTTATTTATTTTAATTGGATATATTTTTATTTATTTACGAGGTATTACTGCTTTTGCAGTGTTATTAGTTTTCCTCATTAAGGTCTCTATGACAACAAGCTCTTATGTAATATCCCATTATTATATAAAAATGTTTTCAGTCATAGTGTAATATTTTGTTTTACTCCCTCAGGGCATTGTAAATTTAAATCCTAAGCAATAAGAAAAACTTTGAACTAGATGGCGAGTTGAAAACATAAAACCTGAATTAATTTTCAGTTGTCATCTTTGTTTCAATCTGACAGTCCTGAAACGTTGGTTAACGTTAATGAATAGTTCTCTTTTAATATTTCGACACCTTTATTAACCGCCACCCGCATTAACGGTCAACTATCTTCTTCTAAAAAGAATATATTTCTTTATAAGAAGAGTAATATTAGAATTTGCTTCTAAACCCATTAGCAGTTATGGTAATATGGGAGAGAAAAAAAAAATGTTTTGAACAATTATAATAAAATAAGAAATATTAAATCTTTACCGCTACAGCCCATGAAAGGTTAATAAGGAAGTATGGTTAGAAGACCTACGGTTGTGCAAGAGGGCTATTTGATCATAATCACGCTGGACCGCCAGATTTTTACCGAATTAAGTGTACCTAGTTCATGAGGCTGGGTGAACCCATTCCTAAAATCTACTTCATACGGTCAACTATCTTCTTCCAATTAAATCCTGGACAGTTGTAAGGAAAAGGAATATATATTTATAATTATTACACTAAATTAAAAAAAAAATACAATATGAACTACAGAATACAGGTAAATTACAGTTATACAATTTGAGCAACGAGAAATACAATTGAATGAAAAGTTGTATAATTTGTAAAATAGTGATTGGTCCATCTACGAACTACTCTCCTAGTTTTTAAATTACTTTATGTTTTAGATAAATTATAAATTTATATTTTAGTTCATAATAATTTTAATAAATTACACTATAATTCCGTCTGTGGAAAAAATTTCCATAAGAAAATATTATGAATAAATTAATTTAAAAAAAAAAAAATCAACTATAAAGAAACATTTATGTAACTATCACTTCAAAGGTTAAAACTTAAAACCAAATTTTCATAATTTTGACACTTATGTTAAATGAAAAATAATGGTTTGAAATTACATAAAATTCATTTCAATATTTTGTTAATTTAACATATTTCGGATTTGCTCTCATATAAATCTTTGGTTGTAAAATAATAATTTTTTTGTTGAACAAATAATTTATCAAAAAAGGTCTTGACAATGGTTGTTAGGTTTAAAGTGACGTATCCATGTCAAAACGATTCCAAGGGCAAATTATTGTATTCTCACGTGCATTTCTTGTCAACAGAGCATTTCTTTAATAGGAAATGTTTACTAAATTGTTCTTTTACTCTAATGATTATTTCAAGTCATCAATTATATATTTTTTAAACGTTAAAAACTGTAGATTAAAGATTATTGTTAACACTTATTCTGAGATGTGCAACACCTTGAAGATTTACCTGTACAAAGACTTTTTCGTAATAGGGGTATTCATGAATTTAAGTTTAATATGTTAAAGTGTGCTAAGTAGAAAAAAATGTCTTTCTTTTATCATGTTAAAACGAATTAACATTTAACATGACTGTGAGTCTGTTAATAGGTCTGCTAAATGGAGAATGACGTCACGGAACAAACCAGGTAAACTCCACATTTTGTCTACTGTTGTTTTATATATAGGTTTGCTGTTCGTAGTTTGAGTTTAGTTTTTCTATTTATTTTTTTTTTTGATTGATTGATAGATTTATATATTGATAGATATTACAATCTGCCACACAGTTGTGGGCAATAGGTAATAGTGATGAATGATCTCATACATATTAAAATAAAATAAAAAAAAAAAAACTCTCTTAAAATATACACAAACAAAAGAATAGACAAGATGGACATAATCAAACTATCTGTATGAAAAATAAATAAATAAAATAACATAATTATAAAATAATATATACAATATTTACACAATCGACCTGAGGATCCCGTGTGAGGGGTAGAGCAGAGCTCAAAAGATCCCAGCACATCCCTCTCGCCGCCTTTAAACTCTAATAAAGTAATGGTAAGAAAACTAGGAGAGGAAACAAGGAACAAGTGAGATTGAGGAAAGATGACGTGACGAAACTGTTGGAGATTTTATTATCTCGTAAATATTACAAGGTTACAAGTTGCCCAAAAAATTCGCTAGGAGCTCCTCTGCATTTAACATATAATATGGACTTGCATATTAAAATTATTTACAATTAACACCTAGACCATAACAATAAACACTTTAACTATACAACCTTTGTCGACAAAATCCTGATTATTTCTATTTTAGGCAAATCCAAAAGGTTTTTCAATCTCAGAAAACCACTTATATTACTGAGATAATCTTTATCAATCAGATAAGACTAAAAATAATATTAATTACAGTAATCTTGTTAGAGTAAAACGAAAACTTCTTTAATTAGACATAAACGGAAATTTACGTTAGATTAATATTATATTCTTAAAACATAGTTGGGGGTTACTAACGCCCGACCAACCCACATTTTAAAGGTTATACTAAGGTTATAAAAGGTAATTTTGTGAAGAACTTTTATTTTGGAAAAATAATGGATTTTTTTTTTCTATTTTTCCTTAGAACCTAGTTGGCTAGTTAGCAAACCTTTTTTTTTTTTTTTTTTTTAAATATTTTTTATTGCTATTTACAACTGTACATTATAATAAATCTGATCTAAGTTAAATTTCAGTGTTACAGGCGTGTAGAGAGAGTAGTGTGTTGGTAACACACTATTGACATTTTACATCAGCTGGTCTCATGGCCATCTTCTTTTCAGGCGCTTCGGAGGATTGTCAGGAATGGAAGAGGATGCAAGATTAGAAAATAGGGGATTTGAGTGGTTAGAGAGTTTATAATGGAAGGAGTGATATCTGGTTCGGGATAGAAGGTCTCAATAGGGGTATTCATGATGTTGTGTTAAATGTTAAATGTTTTACCATGTTAAATGTTATTTCGTTTTACCACGGCAAAAGAAGGCAATTATTTTCGATTTAACACGAGTTTTTCCATTTAACACGCTTTAACATAGATCATGAATACCCCTTATGTATGATTTTATTTGTGACAAAGTAAGGAGCATTGAGGATTTTAAGCTAGCAAACCTAAAATTCAGAATCAGTCCTCCAAAACATATACAACGCTAAAGAAAACCAAAATTTCATTTTCATAAAAATGTGTCCCACTCCAGGTTATAACGGCCTCGTTTCAGATTTTAACCTACTCCAAAACAATTCCAACCTGAATATTCAGGTTCACAACCGGCTAAGAACAACACCCCATATTCTTTCACTCTTCAATTTTAAATTATAATTTACCGTACAAATTATGAAATATGTATAACTATGCAAATTATAATATATTGCTAAGAGAGAAAAAAAAACAAGTTCCGAGAGGGCGGGAGCTGTGTAGACAGGTTTCGGACCTTATTAAGCAGGAGTAGAACGCATACCATTAGTCTAAGACTAACTGCTTAAATAGAACTGTTATAATTGATGCTTCCAAACGGAATAAGTTAAAGAGCTCCTTATAATAATATGCTAATACGCAACGAGCCTTCTTCTATGTCTTAATCAATACTAAGTTAGCTCTCTCTAAGTATTTTAATGACAGGGCCAATCGAATTTGGGGTACTTTCATATCAGACCTGCTAAACTACACACTGAACAGAAATCCTCATATTTCAACTGAAAACAAACTATCTGGACCAACGGACTTGAACTGTGGGGTACAGCAAACATTTCGAACATCCTTCGAACAATAGTCAATGCTCCATATTACGTAACCAACAAAAACCTTACACCATGACATCAAAGTCCCTCATTTCCTAGACGTTATTCCAATTATATTTTCCAAATTCAGAATCTTATTTACCATCCCAATCCCTATCCAGCCCCAACCATTCCAGGTTGTTCACAAAAACTACACGGACCATTTTGCAAGTGTAGGTTATTTGGAATCAAGGTAACTCAAAACGCGTATTTACATCGAAAGCTCAAATTCGAAGTTTTGCACGATCAGAATACTTTTCCTGACTGTGTATTCCATATATGCTTGGAGAAGTTTGTCGGGGGGTGCGGTCAGCAAAGAACAACATAAATAAACAAAACCATATTTATTTATTTTATGCCGACGTTTCGACCTGAGTTTCAGGTCTTCTTCAGGGCTATAGAACAAAAGATATAACAACAACATTTAGAGTAACAAACAATTGAAAAGGAATAGTATACAAACAAATTTAGAATTATACAAAATATTGAATTAAATTATAAATGATAAAAAATTGATAACTGATAATTGAATAGTACAAAATTTTAATTGATTGATATTTGAGGAATTGTATGGTAGTAAATTGAAAACAGTGACAGATGAAATATAATATCATGTAGGTAAGAAGATATGAATAATATAAGATATGCAAGTAGTGTCTAAAAAATTGAAAAATTAAATAAATAAATGGACATTATGACAAACAATGAAAAATAGTGAGTGGCTTATATCTGAATTACATTGTGAGTATTAACTTATATACCTATATGATGAAGACCTGAAACTCAGGTCGAAACGTCAGCATAAAATAAATAAATATGGTTTTGTTTATTTATGTTGTACTTTGCTGACCGCACCCCCCGACAAACTTCTTCAAGGATTAATCTACGGTCAACTATCTACACCTCATGACATCAAAGTCCCTCATTTCCTAGACGTTATTCCAATTATATTTTCCAAATTCAGAATCTTATTTACCATCCCAATCCCTATCCCAGCCCCAACCATTCCTATAATTCTCCCCGAAGGTTGAAACGGCATTGGCTCCGAGACCTTTTGTGAATTGCTAGAATGGTCAGCTTCTCCACTCAAGTCCCCTCAACAATAACGCGGCTGGTAGAGAAGTGTTGGCTTGGCTTGGAGTTCCCCTACAGTATCTAAATATTGTATATAAGTGCCAATTACTTCATTGTTACTTAAATTAAATTTTCTTTATCTTGTACATAAATTACTTTTATGTTATTTTTATTATGTGATCAGTTTTATTTTGCAATATTTTTGATATAGATTCATATTTTTATTTATTATTTTAAATTTGAATTTTTTCTTTTAATTCAGTGAGTACTATTGTTATAATTAACATTTATTTTTCCATTTTTTTTTTTTTTTTCTTCAATTCTTCTATTTCTTTATATACTTTATGAGTGAGTATTTGAACATTAATACTTAATGCCCTTAATTTGTGGCAGATTTTATTAATTCTCTTTGCTAAAATAAAATATCTAAACTAGATTTATTGTTTATTAAATAAATCAATATTATATCCAAATCAGTCTCAACACTAATATAATAAAAAGTTAAACTCTACGAGCAAGTTATTTTACACAAAACGGTGACGAGCTAAGCTTGTCTGTTGCGTGACGCCATTCTGCATTTAACAGTCCTAGTAACAGACTCTCAACCATGTTATTTGTTATATCTTTTTAACATTGTGATAGAAGGAAATATTTCTTCATTTAACATGAGTTTTTCCATTTTATACTCTTTAACATGTTAAACTAAAGATCAAGAATATCCGTAAGGTTAGGTTAGGTTTACTGTAGCTAGGGATTCCCTACACTCATTCAAAGCAAAAGTTAAGTCAAAAAAATCCATGGCTGTTTAAGTGTACTTTGAGATTAGTAGGAATGTCCGCCATTACAATCTATGATTGGTTTATTTTATTTTATTTTTATACCAGATCGGCCTGGTGGGCCTTACATAGTTGATATAACTTATATATATTTTTTAACAGTCGATTATGAGGGGGTATAGTCATACAAATGACACCCCTAGCTATATAAAATGTTCTTATTAAAAGGCAAAAAAAATAATAATAAAATAAATAGATAAGAATAATGCTTAATAAAAGAAGAAAGTAAAATTTTTCCGTTTAACATGTTAAAGTAAAGATCATGAATACCCCTACTCTTCGATATTTCATTTACAAGAGTCACTCGGAAGGTGTCTTCGAGATTCAAGTCGGTGTTTTGAAAAATTACTATCATTTTGATTGACCAATCAGGGATTCCTTTATTATTATATGTTTATTACTTTAATCTGGTCACAGCTATCGACTTACGTACGCTTTGCTCGCTTGAAAAGGTAAACAAACTTCCACGGATCCCAGGCTTAAATTCGCCTGTTTATGGTATCGGGTTATATGACCATCAAAAACAATAAATCTAATTATATTATTTCAAAATTTTTTTTTTGAGACAAGGTAATATTTATTAAATAAATCAATTTTATATCCAAATCAGTCTCAACACTTTATTTATTCATTTGTCCAACGTTTCGGCCTTTCTAGCCATCTTCAGGGACATCTTCAATATAAAAATCCTTCTCACATTAATTATTATTTTCTATATGCAGGCTATTCTGCCCAGGTCAATTTCTTTATTTAAAGTTAAAACCTCTTTATTTAAATTTTAAAACCATTCATTTATTTATTCTATAAGATTGTCCACAGTATAAAACACCACAGTATAAAACACCACACCATATAACAAACCCTTTCACATATAAGTTTGAACAGAAATTTGAACAAGAATCAATAATACTGCTACAAGCGGCACAAAACAACATTACATAAAAAAATTCACCCGCCTACGAGTGGGCAAACTAGAAAGTTGAACAATTTTTTCCTACAATAAATTTAAGAAGGACCAGCAGGTACTTAGGCGTACCTGCAGCGGTACCACTGGGTACCTCCGGCATTGGAGGGCTTCGAGACCCTCCACTTATACTAGGAAAGATTTACACCAATGAGTACCGGGTACTGAACCAACGTACCCAAACATGGCGGACGTCAGAAATACGCCAGCAATTACCTTTTACACTATTTTTATTATCAATAACAACTAAATAAAGATAGGCGAAATGAAAAGAAACATTAATTCCTGTTCTAATTTTTATCAGATAGTTGACAATTCATATACCCAGACACATAATGTCTTTTATAAATATATAATTCTGCTATGTTTAATATAAAATAATCTGCTTTAAAAAAAATAAAAAAATATTTTTTCGTTCTGGCGTTTCGACCTGAGTTTCATGTCTTGCAGGAGCTTGCGGAAGAGATTCTGGCTAAAAAGTTTAATACTTTATAATGAGGTGTAGATAATTGACCGTAGATTAATGATTGGAGAGTTTATCTGATGAAGACCTGAGGGTCTTTCTGATGAAGACCTGAAACTCAGGTCGAAACGTCGGCATAAAATAAATAAATATGGTTTTGTTTATTTATGTTGTTCTTTGCTGACCACACCCCCGACAAACTCTCCAATAATTAATACTTTATAGTAAAAAAAAAAAAGAAATCGATAAAACAAAATAGTATAGTTATGTTGTAGCTACGCACACGTGTTTAAGACATCGGTTTACACCGACTGCGATATGCAACATGTATACAAATGTTTTGTTTAGTTTATTTAGCAAATAACCACAATTGTTTAGGTAAAAAAACTAGAACGGTCATGGAACACTGAACGGCCAAAAATGGAAACATTAAACGTGTTGAAGTAATTAAATTCTCTCGAGTAGCAAAATAGTGAGATTCGATTTTAAAAAAAAAAATTGTAAGAACATATCATAACACTAACGGGTTGTACACAGAGCATCAGTTAACCCATGTGGCCACGAACGCTTCGAAGGACTTCTTTCATAAAAATTGAAAAAACTCCCGTTCCATGAATGATGGTAAATCTTGGATCAGATGACCACAGTAACGGAGTAACCTATAGGTTAATATTAATAATAATTCGACAGGATGAAGCCCAGAACCTTCTGCAAGATCAGGTTTGGTACGTTGGTGTGGAGGAGGGGGGGGAGAGGGGGTTTCCAACAGTTGGGGTCATCACCGAGGAGGGGGATAATAAAAAAATCCTTCTCATTAGAATAACAAATCTTTTGAGTCCTCATTCAGAAAGTAAATAACTACAGTATCTAATTTAAATAATATATAATTTATAAATTTCATCATAGATTTAAAAATTAAAAAAAAAAAAAATTAAATGCAATATTCATAGCAACAATGATGAAAAGACTGAAAACAAGGACAGTAAACGCCAAATAAAAATAAATTATTCCCTATGAAATGCAGGTATTAATATAAAACACAGCTGAGAGAATATTAAAGGAAACATGTCCATATGACGTAGCCTTTAGATTCTATAATTATATACAATAATTAATTTTGAAAGGAATATGGTCCGGGTGCGGTCAAAAAAACTCAAATAGTAGAATTATACTATTTTATTGAGCTAACGTTTCGCCCCACGTTGCAGGGCTTCGTCAGGGCTAAAAAAGATACAAACACATAGTTATAGAAGGAAAACAAAAACATAAGTGTAAAATAACAGGGGTATAAAATGTAAAAAAGTAAGATATAATAAGA
>NW_027115249.1:740842-750775 GCF_000696795.3 Halyomorpha halys | reverse complement strand
TTTTAATTTTATTTATTAATTTTTTAAAAATATATTTTGTAAGATGAGATTTTATTCATCCAAGGACAAAAGGGAACAATGAACTGGATAGAATTTTAAAAAAGAAAATGTCTTCAAGAAAGAAAAAACATCCGAGAATGCAAGATCTAAAGAGAATGCAAAGCAATAATTCACACATTCCTACGCAAAAACAGAGGCATTAAACTAACTTACTTAAAAAACAAATAAAAAGAGAGCAATAAAAATACATATACACATTTGTAGTGTATACGTACGAGCTAATTAAATATGAACTTTAAGGGATAGAATCATGGCATGATAATTATTAAGAACATCAGATGAAAAGGCATATAGAACCCGGCATTTCTTTTATATTTTACAATAAGTACCAACGATATATAATCTAATATGTTTTTATATGTATTCTCAAAATATATATGAGTGAGAAGGAGATAATTAAGGTAAAAAAGAAATATATAATTATTAAGATAAAAAAAATTAAAACCTGAAGGGTTTGGGGGTTCAGTACTTTGTAAAGAAGTACTGTTACTAAACCAACGGTTGTGCAAGGAGGTGATTTGGTCAAAATCACGCTCGACCGCCAGATTTTTACCTAATTTTTAATTAAGGGAACACGATTAAAGAGGCTGGATGTACCCCAGGAGTTGACTCACGGTTACAGTCTAATAGAAAACAATTTTCTGCCCAGCTGAGTAAGGACTACGGATCCTTGGAGTTCGTAGCCACGCACTTTACCCCGTGGCTACCGCGCTCCCAATATTTATAATCAAATATTGGGCCATAAGGTCTCACACTGTTTATTTTCTTACAACTCCTACGTTTCCGTCATTCTCAAGGATCTTGTTAATCATTTATCTCAAGGATATTCTGTAGCTAACATTGTTATTAAGATGTTACTAGCTTCAATTATATTAAATGGCATTACCAGATTGCAGAAAAAAATACTAGCTTATATTTTGAGAAAGGCAAAATAGCCTGTAACATTTTAATAACAATGTTTGCTGTGATATTATAAATATAAGATCCATGAGAATGGCCGAAACGTAGAAGTTATATGAGAATACATGAATATTTTTTTATTTAAATTGATAAATAAACTTGTTTCAACGCCCACAACTTAAATGCCCATCTTATTCGCCGCAATGCTATTATTACTATAATAATTAATATTAATAAGTAATATGCTATTATTACTATAATTATATGCTATAATTATTTAATTTTATTTACCTGGTGTAGTCCCTTAGTTTTGCCTTCTAAATTCTCCCGTAAATTCATTCTTTTTCAGTTCGAATATTTTGCTTAATACTTTATTTTCGAAAACCTTAAGGCGCTGTTCATTCCTTAGTATAAGAGGCCACGTCTCGCATCCATAAAGAACAGTGGGGAGGATAATAGTTTTGTAAATTCTATTTTTTTATTTTTTGGACAGAAGATGCGTGCTAGGCAAATATCTTTATATATATAAAATTTAAATGTGACTATTGGATTTCGAAAAAAGTTATGAAAATAATTACTTTACTATATATTGTTAATTTGTTTTTTATTAATGATTAAGTAAAGAATTTTATATGCACGAATTTTATTAAAATATATTGGAATTTATCCATATTCATAGTCGATTAAATTTATCGATTTATAGATAGACCTTTTTAAAAATGTTATCTTATCCAAGAGGCCTACGATATCAAACTATCGAAAAATTATCTAAAAGCGAGATAAGATACTTTTTTTTCGAAATTATAATTTGCTTCCTTAATCTCTCGATTGGCCACTTATTACAAAACACAATATTAATTCCGTCTGATTACGACTTGTGATTTCACAGGTACGGGTATCATAGAAATTTACTTCATAAGTACTTATAACTATGTGAAAAAAACATAACAAATAAATAAAACACAGATCTCTCGTTTCGCAGAACCCATCAAAATGAAAAAAATAAATCCCAGAATCTTAAACAATTTTAACTCTTGGTGAGTATAGGAGATGTATTTCAGTTGTTAGAGTAGAATGTCTCACATACACTTACCAACCCAATTAGATTTTTTTCTCTCAATTCCAAAAATATTGTAAAATATTTGGTTTCGAAAAGGAATGGGATAACGCTTTTTGAGTTAATTTTTTTATTCGTAAAAAATATACCTATCTCTGCGAATTCGTGAATCATTGCACAATTACAATATAGAGATTACAAAAATGTTAACTTTTTAGTTAATATAGGGATCATAGATTTAATCAGTATAGGAATGAAATTAGTCAAAGTTACTTACTCATCAGATATGAAAGAAAAAGTAACGCCTTCATAAATCGGAAAAAAATGAACAAACTAATGTCTTTGTTTGTTTCTCTGTTTCGTAAACAACCATCATAGTACAAACGCCAACGAGGGAAAAAAAGGCAGTTATCTCAACCAAATTTTTGATTACTTTAATGAAAACTATGTATAATTAATAGTAAATGTTGATAAGTCTGCCAAGTATAGGTAGGGGGAATAAAAAATGGCGGCTGTTTGAAAACGATATAAAAATTCAATATTTCATGCGGAGCTCTATATCTTAAAAAGTAGAAGCAACACAAGAAAACCTAAGAGAACGTCATTTAAAGATGAGAAAATTTTCTAAAATATAAGCCCTAAAAGAGTTATTTACGTTAAATAGTTCTCGAGATATAGCTTTTTAAAAAGCAACATTTCATAAAAATGTTGTATGGTACGTACTGAAAGATCAGTAGTTAGTGAATTTCTTTTAAAAAATCTATATCTCAAAAATCATTTGACGTACAGATGTCTATTAGCACTCAACTTAAAGCTAGTTTAATGAGCTATAAAGTAGTTTATGATGTTATGTAATAGTATTCATGAAATTTGCAAATATTTATTGATTTATAGTTGTTCGAAAAAAATTTTTATTTGCCAAATTTATATTCATACGTGAATATCATAAAAACTACTAACCCTTACGAAGGTAAAGGTCATAACCTTCTTTATATTCCATTAAACTAGCTATAATTTGAATGCTAATAGACATCTGTACGTCTCATAGTTTCTGAGATATAGATTTCTCAAAATAAATTAGCTAACTACTAATCTTTCAGAAAATTTTAAAGAAATTTTGCTTTTTAAAAAGCTATATCTCCAGAACTATTGAACGTAAATATCTCTTTTAGGGCTAATATTTCAGCAAATTTACTCTTCTTTAAATAATGTTCTCTTAGATTTTCTAGTGCTGTTGGTAGTTTTTAAGATACAGAGCTCCGAAAGTAAAATTAATGTTTTTTATCGCTTTGAAACAGCCGCCATTTTTTATTCCCCCTACCTATACTTGGCGGACTCATCAATTATTAATCATACATAGTTTTTATTAAGGTAATCGAAAATTGGTGCGAGATAACTGTTTTTTTTTTCTTCCGGGCTCTTGTACTATCAAATCCAAAAAATCATTAAATCTCAATCAAATACTTACACATATTTTGCGAAAACGTCCGAGGAAAATGGGTTTCCTACATTTTTTTTTTTTACACATATAAGCAGTATTATGACACTTCTTGTAGAAAACAATTAAAACATTTTATCTTCTTTTCTATTTTGTCAGATTCGTCATCGGTTCTTGCCAAAGTTCTCGATCGTATTGAACTTCTTTCCGATTAGCGCCCTTCATTCTAATCTATCAAGTAAATGTGGTTTTATTATGTTTAAAACCATCTCTTCTATGATGTCGAATCTGTTCATATCTTAGACGTTTTTGAAACTGAGATACAAGATGAAGTTGTTGATTGGACATATTTTCACTATTCTAAAAAATATAGTAACAGACAAGGGAGGGGTCTTGCGACTAGATGCGTAGTTAGCCCACTTTTGGTCCATACTGTCAAACCCCCTTTCGAGTTCGACATATAAGAAGTAAAGAAATAGTTATTGACGAATATTCGTGGAATTGTGATAATAAGTGTTCTACGGTAACTACGAAAAAACCTCTAACAATAAACTCAATTGTTCTAAAACGTTTATTGCTACATATTGAAGAAGATAGTTGACCGTATGAAGTAGATTGTAGGAAGATAGTCCGAGTGGAGGTCAATAAAGCTATCAAAATAGTAAAAGAAAACTATTTATAGTTAACCAACGTTTCGTCCCACTTTGCAGGGTGCCGTCAGGGCTGATAAGAATGATGTTCTGTTACCAAGAGAACTTCATTCTTATCAGCCCTGACGGCACCCTGAAAAGTGGGACGAAACATTGCATAATAATAAATAGTTTTTTCTTACTATTTTGATAGCTTTATTGACCGCCACCTGGACTATCTTCCTCCAGTTTATTGTAACAATTTTTAATTTCGATTCACACTCTATTTTTAGCATATCCGACTTCATAATGGTTATTTGTAATATCTTGCTTCAGTTTTTTATTTCAAATTTTAGTTAAGTATTTTAACCAATAATGTTGATATCTAGATGTTTTGGGCACACTTTTTAGATTTTTTACTACAAGAAAATTCAATCAATATCTGTAACAAACACAAATATGATATAAACAATTTAACAAATTACAGCCTTCCACTATAAACTCCCTAACCAATCAAACCCCCTAGTTTCTAATCTTGCATCCTCTTCCATTCCTGACAATCTTCCGAGGTGCCTGAAAAGAAGATGGCCACGAGACCAGCTAATGTAAAATGTCATTCGAGTGCTACCAATGAGTAGTTCCTCTACACGCCTGTAACACTCCATTTTAACTAAGACCATATTTACTAAATGTATTATATAATATACAGTTGTAAATTTCAATTAAGTTATTTAAAAAAAAAACAACTAATATATTGGTTATTATATAATATAGTTTAGCAAATGACGCAGATGTCAAGGCAACCGTAACTCGATACTACATTATCGAATTATATGGATCCTGTTTCCCGAACCGAATACGAAAATCTATTTTATTTTTTAAAGCATATCATAATCTAATGAAAAGAAACAACATTATTGTTTAATCCTCATTTTCTCTGCAACTTTAAAGCCAGATCTACACGTTTGCAACGCGCGTAAATCGATTAACATTATTTTCATTACAAACAGGAAGAAAATAGACAAAATAGAAGAAAACGTAAATATAGGCCATTTAGATAGTAGATGATAAATTAATATAAATAGTACTGTATAACCTCTAAATTCAACTTTTGTTACAGAATTTTTATTTAAATTATTACAGCTGACATTCCAACCAATCCTAACACTATCCTCACCATGTATGCCGATGACACATGTGTACACGGAGTAAATAATAACCCATTAGTTGTATCCCAAAATCTCCAATCCCAAACCCTCGAAGAATGGTGTTGAAATTGGAGGATAAAAATAAAACCCAACAAATCCCATCAAATCACCTTTACCCTTCGTCGTAAACCTACCGACTGCCCTACAGTGTACTTCAATAATGTGGCTCTTACCCCTGTACCACTAAACCTTCGAATTCCTCTCGTATTCAATCCTTACAATTCAAAATCCTCAATACTCCTTACTTTGTTACAAATAAAATCATACATAAAGAACTTAATGTTCCAAATGTAATCGATCTAGTCCAAACCAGATATCACTCTCAAACCGCCCAAACTCACTATTTTCTATCCTTGCATCCTCTTCCATTCCTGACAATCCTTCGAGGCGCCTGAAAAGAATATGGCCACGAGACCTGCTAATGTAAAATATCATTAGAGTGCTACCAATGGGTAGTTTCCCTACGTCTGTAACACTCCAATTTAACTTAGATCAGATTTAGTAAATGTATTATAATGTACAGTTGTAAATAGCAATAAATAAATATTTAAAAAAAAATAAAAATTATTACTTGTTACTTAAATTACTCAATCATATAACGCTTTATAAATAACATTAATGCTACATTAAATAAAAAATAAATAAGCCACCAAAGCTAATCGACAAGATCAGAAAAAAAAATATTTTTAAGCCCAATAGATTTTGTACAACCTGTACAAACATTTGGTAAACAAAGTAAGCAACAAATGTCGGAATCAACACACTTGTTTTGTTCTTTTGATATACAATAAGTAAATATGTTGTATGTTTCATATACACTTGAAAATCTTGGGAAGGAACCACCCATTGGTGGTACTTCAAGCATTAATTTAAATTAGAAGGTCCTGTATCCATCTTCTTTTCAAACGCCTCGGAGGATTATCAGGGATTGTTAAGGATGAGAGATTAAGAATTAATGGGTAAGGAGTTTGGAATGAAAAGACCCATATCTGTTTTGAGCCAAATCTGCAACGAACGGGATGTTAAGGTCTTTGTGAATGAGTTTATTTGTAACGTAATAAGGAGCATCAAGGATTTTACGTAGGATTTTGGATTGTAAGGATTGGATGCGGGAGGAATTTGATGGTTTGGTAGAGCCCCAGAGCTCAATTCCATATATCCAAATTGGTCTAATTATCGTAGTGTATACGATATGTCAAGTGTTGTGTACGGATTCCAAGTAGGTCTCTTGTCATGATGGAGTCCTAAGTATCGAATCTGTTCAACAGGCGTTAGTGGAGTAAATATAAAATCTAAAACTAAAGTTAATTATTGATACCAATTTTTAATTAATTTAAACAGGTAGAACTCAAACTCTGTTGACATTTATAAAATAATACTGTTTGAACACAAGCGCTAGACCAAATAACTTCTGGTTTTTGCTCTGAAAACGACAATCGATGGGTCAGCCACAAATTCAGGCCATCTTGTACCAGCCAATCCTAATAACACATCTATAAACTAGCGTATGCAAGAATTTGCCATAGATTGGCAAGTGTATAGAAGTAACGTAGAAATACACGTATCATATAACACAATAAACAAGTCTCAACTCATCTAAATCATATATTTCTCTCCTGAATGAAAAAAAAAAAATCTATAAATAAAATACAAATCCAATTATACAATTTTCTCTCGTTTAAGTTTGTAGATGGCAGAAAACTGTCAGTGATTTAATGCAAAAGGAATGCCACCTTGTGAATCACTTACTCGAGAGGAAAATAACTCTGAAGTCAACTTGGACTCTCAGCGCAAATTAACAGGTACTCTTGAATATAGTGAAAGAAAATAATATAAATTTCTTTTTTTTTTATAAAAATAAAATTAAGTCTTATTTGCACGCTAATGGTAATGTCCAGTCTTCATCCTGGAGGAATATAGTAGAGAGGGAGTAAACTGGCAGGGAAATTGAAGCCAAAAATGTGAGGGGTAGAGCAGAGCTAAAAAGATCCCAGCGCATCCCTCTCGCCGCATGTATAAAAATAGAATTGATAGAACTCCAATGAACAAAATTTAAATTTAAATTTTATTAAAAAGGATTTTTATCCTTTCTAACGACTTACGCACCATTAGACTATTATTAGCAAAAGAAACTGTATATTTTCTTGAAAACATTTTTTTTTAATCTTACGATCTTACGCAGCTTATGTTCTTAAAAATATTTTTTATTTTAAATCATGTGAAATAGCCTGTGGTTTTGGGAACCTCCTAGGGTCCACCCAGCCTCAAAAGTGGGTTGCCTTAGTTGGGGAAACTTCACAAGGACTTCAAACTTCAAAGAAATTTCACCTCCTTGTATAAACAAAGTTCATAAAACAATGTTTTAGGAGTAGAGATTAATCACATAAGATGATGGAGGAATGTATAAAATGGAAGGGGGTGAGCTGCTTGAAAATGTGAAGCCAAAAAGGCGGAGCTGTGATGAACTCTAGTGGGCGTGGCAGAGAATGAACCAATCACCGGCTGCTTTCTGATTTAGTATAAATTAAAATGGCGACCGTTCCTTTTAACCTCAACCTAATCATATGCACCATGGGCGTGGCCAATCCCTCACTTCGTTCTCAGCCGAACGCTGCTTATGCGTTACGAAATAACAAGCTGTATAATATTTTCATTGATTTATTAATTATTAATGTGTTAAGCAAAAGGCTAAAGTGGATTAACTCGGCATGTATAAAGGAATACATTAACCTGAATAAAAAATTTATGAAGGCATAATAATTAAGGACAAGACAAAGAGATTAGTTGCGTAAAAAAATATTCCAGTGTCGAAGCGATCTTTCCCATGACGCGCGACCTACTCATTTCTAATCCAATTTCAAACATGAATTGTAAAAAACAACGTTATACTTCCGCATACGTCTCACTCGATTTCCACGTTTGTGGCAAATCGTTTATCAATCATCATTTACCACATGTACGAATCGGATTATTTGTGAATGTTTGCGTATTGGTCAAAATTTTCTTTTGTATTCCAAGCGTACTTAAAAAAATTACACATATTCTAAAGTCGACTTAATTTTTCCACTATGAACAAAATTAGCTATTTCGTTCGACAAAGACGAAATCAAGGAAAGTTAATAATCTAGAGAAAATAAAACATAACCTATATTTTTAATTCTTGATCTTCATATCTTTTGACTGATAATTTAATGAAGAGTTTAATGCCCAACCATACAATGCGATATACAGTACAATTAACATATGGGTAATTTTGAGTAGGATTTATTCTTTAATAGAGGAACTTCAGAAAAATATATATTTTTTTATTTTATTTATTTTTTTTTTTTCTTGGCTGACGTACAGACCAGAGAAAATAGCATAATATTTCAAATCCTTAGATTTATTTTGGGAGTCGTTAGCTCAATGGTAAGGGACTCAAAAGACTAGGGTTCGAATCCAGTTTTGGAAGATAATTATTTTCTGTTTCACTGTAGTTATGTCAGCCATATTGGGTTGTGGGGTCTACCAAGTCTCATTATTATAATTTGTAATAAGGTGTAGATAGTTGACCGAAGATTACTGATTGGAGAAGATGATCGGGGGGTACGATCAGCAAAGAAACAACATAAATAAAAAAAAATATTTATTCATGCCGACGTTTCGACCTAATTTTCAGGACTTCATCAGGGCTATAAAAGCAAAAATACAACAACCATCATTAATCAACTTTTTTCTCTCTAAATGATAGTTGTCTTTTTTGGTTTTATAGTCCTGATAGAGACCTGAAAATAAGGTCGAAACGTCGGCATAAATAAATATTTTTTTTGTTTATTTATGTTGTTTCTTTGCTGACCGCACCCCTCGATCATCTTCTCAAATCAGTAATTTATAATACATTACACTGCGCTACTAACTCCAAGACCCTGGATTCAAATCCTGCTGTGACGGATAATTATTTATTCTGTTACTGTAGCCGTGAGTCAACCCTCTGGATTCTGGAGCACTCTGGGGTCTACCCAGCCTCATAAAGTGGCTCTTAATTAGAGTAAAATATAGCGGTTAATCATGATTCTGACCAAATCACCTCCTTGCTCAACCGTTTTCTAGTAATAGTACTTCCTTATAAAGTACTGCACCATTGACACTTCATGAGTTCTAGTGGTGGAGATTTAATTTTTTTATTTAGATTGATTTTTGGCATCAAGCAAGTTCACAATCAACATCGCGAGGTTTTTTTATTTTTTTTAACTATATAATTTAGCATGCGAAATTAGGGCCTAAATTTGGAAATATTTGAATACTTCTTCTTCCGTATTAGACAATTCCCCAATTTTTATATTTTTTTCTTGATAAAAACTCGGAAAAAATATAAAAAAAGCCGAAATTCACAAAATCCACAATACAAGTAACAAACCAACTAAGTCGACGTAGAAATTACAAGTTATAGTATTCATGATGTGTTAAATGTAAAATGTTTTACCATGTTAAATGTTATAATTATAGGATTGTGAGCAGCCCTATTTGAAGTCATGTTAAACGTTAAATGCGTTAGAGCCCCTAGCGGATTTTCTCAGCAACTTGTTTTATAAGCCTTTATGTTTATAACCTTCCTTCCAGAGCCTCATGTTATTGTTTACTTCAGTTTTGATTTAAGTAATT
>NW_027115249.1:737846-740423 GCF_000696795.3 Halyomorpha halys | reverse complement strand
TGCATAAGAGCTTCTAGTGGATTTTTTGAGCAACTTGTTTTATAACCTTTCCTTCCAAAACTTCATGTTATTGTTTACTTCTAAGTTTTTTCTAAAGTAATTTATTACAACATGTGAAAATTGAAAGATTGGCTACTGAGTGTCTTATTGATCTTCTAACTTGTGAGAAAGAGAATCAAGAAGAGCTAATTGATAACTGTCATTACATTATTATTATTATTATCATCCATTGATTTATTTTAATTTTTAGGTGTTCCTAAAGTTAAACCCCCATTTGCTTTATTAGTTTTCAAAACAATACTAACACAATCAAAACACAAACTACAAGCAATTACCCTAACACAATAAACAAAATGTGACGAGCTCACTTGGTCTGTTGCGTGACAACGTCATTCTCCATTTAACAGACTCTCAACCATATTATATGTTATATCGTTTTAACTTGGTAAAATAAGGAAATATTTCTCCATTTAACATAAGTTTTTCCATTTAACACGCTTTAACATGTTAAACTAAAGATCATGAATACCCCTAGTGTAGTGTTTCTCAGATACCACAATGAACGACCCACAGAGCTCATCGCCCGTTATCTACATAAGTACATAATGATAAATAATCTTGTCCATTTCGTCTGTTCTGTACGTTACGTCCATGTATTTCTCTTGCGAACTGGACACAAAATAAAATAAACAAAATGTTTACTCTGGTCATTAAAAAAAAAAAAGATATACAATAGATTTATTTGTGGATTCACATTTAAAACTTTACAAACATTCGACATGTTTGACCAATAGTCAACCCAAACCTCAGTATATTATACATATTATTATTTATTCTTCCCTCGTCATTCTTCGTCATTCCAAAACAATTCGGAATGGAATGACGCAATTATATGCATTTTATTTCTCCATCACACCGCGATGCAGCGGCATTAAACACTTCCATCAGGTGATTCATCTTTCTCAAGGAATGAATATTGAACTACGATAATTTATTCTGAGAAATATTAAATCTCTCCATTAGCGTTTCTAAGTGACGACATCTTACGTTAGCTATTAAATACGTTTGTTGTTGACCGTGGATATTGTATAAGGTACGATAAGAGGGCCTAAGTTTCGGTCAGAATTTAAAGCCGTCATCAGAGCTAAACACGAAGTAAGAATATCATAATGAATTAATTATATAATAATTTAAATTATTGGAAGATTATTGATTGACCGTGTGTACAGATGAATGGAATATGGTCCGGGTGCGGTAAAAAAAAACTCAAATAGTAGATAATTATACTATTTTATTGAGCCAACGTTTCGCCCCACGTTGCAGGGCTCCGTCAGGGCTAAAAAAGATGTTTAACTATAGTGTATATATGTATATATATATATAGTGTATATATAACTATACGTGTAACTATAGTGTTTGTATCTTTTTTTAGCCCTGACGAAGCCCTGCAACGTGGGGCGAAACGTTGGCTCAATAAAATAGTATAGTTATTTACTATTTGAGTTTTTTTTTACCGCACCCGGACCATATTCCATTCATTAATTTAAATTATGTTAACTATGAAATACGATACTTAACGGTATTCGTGATATTATTCTAAATATAAAAAGTTTTAGCATACTAAATTTCAAATCAAACATCTAAATCAAAACAACTGTATCGCAGGAACTATTAGACGTACAGATGTCTGTTATAACGTATGTACGTTTTAAGACGTTTATAATTGTATATATACTAGTTTTCATGATATTTACCAAAATAAATTCACAGAATGTGAAATTTTTTATTTATGAAACCATTAAACGTATAAATGTTTGCCAGCACTAAAATTAAAGCTAGTTTAATGTACTATAAAGTAGTTTACGAAACTTATCTTTGTAGTAGTAGTTTTTATGATATTTTAATTTTTTATTTAAATCTTTGTATATTTTCAAATAATAAATAAAATTAATCATTTCAACTAGCATGTTGTTTATGCCCTCACCCAATACTTTTCAGATAATAATTGAAAGCCCATTTCTAATCTAGAGGGCTTTCACTTGGTTGAAGATGGTCTTTAAAAAAAAAGCTAAAACTGAATAGAATATGAACATAATTTGAAGTTTGAATTATATAATAATAATAAATTGGGTAGTTATCTGGATAATATGAAAGACCAAATTGACTTTAAAGATAAATTAAATGTTGTTTATAAAGTTAATTGCCAGATTTGTGAAGGTTTATACAAAGGTGAAACTTCTAAAAAATTAAAAACAAGAATTGATCAACATAAGATCAATTGTAAAAATATAAAAAACATCAAAACAACAGCACTGGCACAACATAGTATAAAATATAAATATCTATTTGATTTTATAATCCAGAAATATTAGATATAGTTAAGAATAGTAGGAATAGAAAAATAATTGAATCAGTACATATTACAAAAAACATTGACAAAGCAATCAATTATAAAACTGATACAAAAACTTTAGGCACACTATGGATATTATAAATAAATTAACTTTTAAGTTTTTATGTGGTTTTATATAATATAGAATTAATTTAGTCAATTTTGTATGTTATTGTATAAATAAA
>NW_027115249.1:733611-737671 GCF_000696795.3 Halyomorpha halys | reverse complement strand
GATAACCTTCGGGAAGGTAATTATTCTCCTAAAAATATATGACTGTTAACAGTAAAATAGTTTTTATTCATTAAATGACAATAATATTATTGAATATTAGCAATAATGACAATATAGGAGATAATTATATGTTATATATGGATATTCTTATCAGGTAAATAGTTCTGAAGTATATATGATATATTAGTAGTGTTGTAAGCGCATGGGTTTTTGTTGAATTTGGTTTTAAAGCAACCTGAAGATGGGAGATATTTCCCGAACCGTTGTTCCTGGTTATATGAAATAAATTATTGGAGTTGAAAAAGAAAGAATCGTGTCATTCGCCAAATCCAGTTTTTTAAAAAAAAAAAATAGCTTTATCAAGAAAATGTTGAAACTATACTTCATTGGAAGACTCGACATATTCGAGTAAATCACATAATTTCTTTGAATAACGAAGGAAAATACGACATTTTCCTTCAGGGAAACTTTAAACCTTCACTTTTTCCATAGAATTTAAATGGAAACCCGTTTAAAGATTATTTTTTTTATTTTTCGTTTAAACCGCCCACAGTACAATCGCTACTATCGAAAGAGCTGACGTAGTGCAAGCAGATGATAGTACATTGCATTAGTCAGCCCCTTATCAGACTAATTACGAAACATGTATTTAATATAAAGTACAAATGTTTTTCTATGTAAATGGCATGCCTTCACATGGCTGATGTCACAGCTGTGTTTGGTTTCTTCGAGTGTCATCTCTTCAATTTGTCTCTACTCGTCAGATAATAATTGAAAAATTATCTAACTTCAAGAGGTAAAATTTTAACGCAAAATTTCACAATTTAAGGTCATCCTTTAAATTAATTTTTATTTTGTCTTTTTCCGACTGCCCTACAGTATACTTTAATAATGTGGCTCTTACCCCTGTAGAACAGATTCGTTATCTTGGACTAAATCTTGACAAACGACTAACCTGGAATGTTCATACAAGACTGAAAAGACAGGAACTGTCGATTTCGACTATTACAGCACTTACTAGACAAACGGTCTAAACTTTCAACACATTACAAAAGACTGATCTACATGACTGTAATAAAGCCAATCTGGACATATGGAGTTCAGCTGTGGGGCTCCACTAAATCTTTGAATTCCACTTGTATCGAATCGTTACAATCCAAAATCCTCAATGCTCCTTATTTTGTTACTAATAAAACCACTCATAAAGACCTAAATGTTCCCTATGTAACCGATCTAACCTGAACCCGATATTATTCCTTCCATAATAAACTCCCTAACAACCCAAACCCACTAGTTTCTAACCTTGCTTCCTCTTCCATTCCTGGCAATCCTCCGAGGCGCCTGAAAAGAAGATGGCCTCGTGACCTTATATTGTAAAATGTTTTTAGAGTTTGCACTATTTTAGAACTGTCATTAGATGAATATTTGTGCTCTTCGTGTTTTAATCAATTAGAGAAAGTCCCCAACCTTAAGATTCA
The DNA here is from genome assembly GCF_000696795.3 of Halyomorpha halys. NCBI lineage: Eukaryota > Metazoa > Arthropoda > Insecta > Hemiptera > Pentatomidae > Halyomorpha > Halyomorpha halys. The sequence continues at coordinate 736,193 of NW_027115249.1, read as the reverse complement.
ATAATTAACTATATCTTAAGATTGTATATTTTAAAATTCTCGCTCGTCTTGCCCCACAGTATCTTTTAATAATACCCCACTTATTCCTGTTGAACAGATCCGTTACATAAATCTGGACAAACGACTGGCATGGAATCCTCATACAAGACTGAAAAGACAGGAAACTGCTCGTCGATTGCGACTATCACAACATTTACTAGGCAAACGGTCCAAACTTCAATTTATTACAAAAGACTGATCTACATGACTATTATAAGGCCTATCTGGATATACAGAATTGAGCTATGGGGCTCCACTAAACCTTCGAATTCCTCTCTTATCCAATCATTACAATCCAAAATCCTCAATGCTCAATATTATCCATCAGGACGTCAATTGGCTCAGGTTGCCGATTTGGCCAGAACCAGATACCAATCCTTCCATAATAAACTTCCCAACCACCTAAACCAACTCGTTTCTAACCTGGCTTCTCCTTCACTACCTAATAATCCTCCTAGGCGTCTGAAAAGAAGATAACCTCGAGATCTTCTCCTTTAGAAATATTTTGGGAGTTCTATCAATGGGTAGATTCTCCACATGTTTGTATCATGTCATAATATCACTTACAGCAAATTTACTTGATGTGTATATATGTATACAGTTTTAAATAACAATAAATAAATTATTAAATAAATTCTCGTGATTCGGTGTAAATATATTGCTTCAAATCTTGTCAATTAACTTTAGGCATTTTTTATTTAAAATAGCACTATTATTAAGACCTTATATGTCTAGATAGTTAAATTAAAAAGTTTTGTCATCTGCACACCAACGTTTCTAATATTTACGCTTCCCTCCATTTTTCCTATCTTTATTAATTCATTTTTTAATCATATTACATTATGAAAATTGAGTAAATCTAATGTAATAGCTAAAAAAAAATTCAAAATAACAAAACAAGCGTGTAGATACTGATCTTTGTTGCTCCCTATATTTACAAAGCATCTGTACAAGTCTTGTATTTACGGCAAGGGCCAACGCGTTGCCATTGCGTTTAATGTTTTATTTTTTTTTTTTTTAATCTTTTATTTATTCTTATTTACAACTGTATAACATATATACAACAAGTAAATTTTCTGTAGGTGAGATAGTGACATGATACAAACATGTGGAGAATCTACCCATTGATACAACTCCAATAACATTTCTAGAGGAGAAGATCCCGAGGCCATCTTCTTTTCAGACGCCTAGGAGGAATATTAGGTAATGAAAGAGAAGCCAGGTTAGAAACAAGTGGATTTGGGTGGTTTGGAAGTTTTCCATGGAAGGAATGGTATCTGGTTTTGGCCAAATCGGCAACATATGGAATATTGAGGTCCTGATGGATGACTTGATTTGTGACAAAGTAAGGAGCGTTAAGAATTTTACGAAGAATTCGATTCGGGAGGAATTTGATGGTGTAGTAGAGTCCCAAAGCTCAACTCCGTATGTCCAGATAGGCCTTTTAATAGTCATGTAGATCTGTCTTTTCTAATGGATTGGCAATTTAGACCGTTTGTCTAGTAGCGGTTAATGTTAATCAATTATTCAAATCTTTTTGACCGTACGTTTTCTTCTCCATAGTAACAACTAAATATATTTGACCAATATCCCGAATCGATAATTTAAAAAATTTTTTGTCGATATTTTTGAGGGTCCCTGCTACAATTATGCTAGTTTCGTTGATAGGTAAAAAGAGGCGATAAAATAGAGAAATCCCAGGCCTGCGGTAATATCTTTGGAACACGTCCGATTAAAAAATAAATTAGAACCTTTTATTTTGTGAGATGTGCTACTATTCAGGCTTTTTACGTTTTGGGGTTTTCCCTCATTCAGTTATTCTCCCATGCACTTTACTTTGGAATTTCCAAAGGAAATAATATTTTCAATTAGAGATTTTTATAGAAAATACAATTTCAAACCGATTTAATTATATCTATGATTTTTTCTAATTCGATGCGGCCTTTAGGCTAACAATAAGCCTTGGAGCCACCTCTAATTTGGTAAGGGTGAAAACAAGCCTCAGAATCATTAGCGTGCTTAAAGAAGCTTCAGCTTGTGTGGGGCCTAGGTCACAAGAGACACAGGTAATGGAAAAGAAACGGGACAGAGGACCCTCCTATAGGGCCAGAACCATTCCTTGGCATTTCTAAAAGGCATCAGAGAAAAGTAGTTCTTGACTGGACATGGAAGAAAGCAGGTAAGGAGTGGAGGGACTGTATAGAGCTGAGAGAGGCGAATATTTTAATAACTAAACCCTCTACTTCCAAAACTAAGTGGCTGTTAGGTCTAAACAGAAACGAACTCCGATTATTAATAGGAGTTATTACAGATCACTGAAGACTTAAAAGACATCTTAAGATGCTCCATATATCTTAAGATGTCTTTTAAGTCTTCAGTGATCTGTAATAACTCCTATTAATAATCGGAGTTCGTTTCTGTTTAGACCTAACAGCCACTTAGTCCATGATGAAACCTGCTGCTTATGCGGACAGGCCCCAGAGACTGTATTACATTCTAGGGAACGAAAGCGAAATGAGCAAATTAAAAATTATTAAAAAGGA
>NW_027115249.1:723952-732571 GCF_000696795.3 Halyomorpha halys | reverse complement strand
TTTGGGTCAAATCTGCAACGAATGACATGTTAAGGTCTTTGTGAATGAGTTTATTTGTGACGTAATAAGGAGCATCAAGGATTTTACGTAGGATTTTGGATTGTAAATATATAACTTGAATATCACTTACTTCAAATAAGATAAATCCGTGAAGGGGATGGGTTCGACACTGATCCACACCATGGCAACACAACCGTAACACTTAGCAGTTAGACAAGAACTGATTGAAATGCGGTTAATTTTCACGATATAAGTGGCACTCAGATCTGGTACCGGGAAACCCCACTCCGTCTATCGCTTTCCTGTGCTCCACTGCAACCATGTTATCAACGTAGGAGAATCTGTCGAGAATAGAAGATACGTCACGTGATGCGTCAGTACAACTTGAGTTGTCCCCTCCGTGCCGCGTCACCGTCCGCTGTGTTCATATCTATGATAGTAAATGGATGAGTGACTAGGAAAACATAGTCGCTGCGTAATGACAGCAGTGGGAGTGGCCGAATGGGAATGAGGTGTGTGCCATTGGCGATGGTGAGTAATGAACGGAGAATAACAGGTTATATTATTTTATATTATATTATGATTATTATTATTATTATTATTATTATATGGAGAACAGACCATGGAGGCCTAAGTCCTCGCGCGATCTATTTCCCAATATTAGAATATAATATTCCCAGTATTAGAAAATACATCGCGCGTTACTTGACGTGGTTTTTTCGCCGGGTTAGTTCGTCACTCCCACGCCTATTTTTTGTGAGTGCTACCCACCCATTGGCTAACGGGCCTCACAAATGCCCGGTGGTAGGTTGTCAGTGAATTCTGCATTATTTTGTGCTTGAAAAAAGCGCGGATGAGACCGGGATTCGATCCGACAACCTGTGGATTGGTATGTTACCACACTTCTACCGCTGCCCCACAGGTTGTCTGTTCAGGCTACCTCACTGCAACTGAATAACAGGTTAAGAAATCTTTATAATATGGTATTCATGATCTTTAGTTTAACGTGTTAAATAGAAAAATATTTCCTTCTTTAAACATGTTAAAACGATATAACATATAACATAGTTGACAGTCTGTTAAATGGAGAATGGCGAGACGCAACAGAACAGCTGAGCTAGTCACTAGGTTACTTGCTCGTAGTTTGTGTTAGTATTGTTTTGGGTGTTTTTAAAACGAATAAGAATGTAATGAAAGTTGTCAATTAGCCCATCTTGATTCTCTTCCTCACAACTTAAAAGATCAACAAGGCACTCAGTAGCTAAACTTTCACTTTTCACTCAATTTAGGCATGTTGTAATAAATTACTTTAATCTAAACTTAGTAGTAAACAATAACACGAAGTTTAGGAAGGAAAGGTTATAAAACAAGTTGCTCAGAAAATCCGCTTGGAGCTCTTGTGCATTTAACATGACTTTAAATAGGATTGCTCACAATCTTACACTTATAACATTAAACATGGCAAAACATTTTACATTTAACAAAACATCATGAATACCCCTAATATTTACTAAATCTCAATTTCATTCTGTATAATTTAGTATTTAATCATTTGTTACGGAAATCCAGGGGCACAAGGATCTACATCTATGGATTAAATCTACGCACGGATACTGGAGATTGTGGAAAACTACATAGGGAATCTCGATTACACTACTCGGAGTAGGGTCACATCACTACCTTGTCTCTGTGAGTAGCCTCCAGTAGGCTGACGGACCTCAAATACAGAAGGAGAGTGGATCCTAACCCTAACCCGCCCGATTAGATAGATGCTAGCCCTCATATTACTGATATGAGCCAACAAAAATTAAATTAAAAATGCAACAATAGTAGAAATTAGGAAAGGAGGAATAAACTTGGTCTAGGTCAGGACTGAAACTACTGAATCACATTTACTCAAACTGGAGCGAATAGATCCCACGCCAAAGTAGACCAATCATGGCTTTGAACTGAAGCGTGGTCAACTTGATAGGAACAAGTCAGACTGAATATACTTTACCCACGTGGAGTTTGACTACCTGTATCCATCAACAAAGCCTCAGCAATTACTCACCTGCAACAAAGAAAAAGGAAAATTAGTAACATTTTTTATATAATACATAAATATAATTATAATACAGTGTTAAATTATGAGATTTAAAAACAATAATAATAAACAAATAAATAATAAACTATAACTTGTAGGAAGATAATCCGGGTGGCTGTTAATAAAGATTAAAGTAGTAAAAGATAACTATTTATTGTTAACCAACATTTCGCCCCACTTTGTAGGGCTTCATTCGAGAGCCCTGACGAACACCTGCAAAGTGGAGCGAAACGTAGGAATAAATATTTTTCTTTTACTATTTTGATAACTTTATTGAATGCCACCCTGACTATCTTCCGACAATTTACTTCAACTATCTTCTTCCAATAATAATAAATTATAAACTAGAACATTTCACAACAATATGATAAGTTAATGGTAGTAAAATACAAAAATTATGAAGAATAGAAATTATTATTAAATGTTACAGTAACAAATACAGGTTTATTTTGTCTGTATTATATTGAACTGGGCATAATAGCCTGCGAAGTTTTATAAATCAATGTGAGGATGTGAAACAAAAATTAAGATTGGAAGAAGCGGTCAATGAAGGTATCAAAATAGTAAAAGAAAACTATTGTTAACCAACGTTTCAGCCCCACTTTGAAGGGCTTGTCAGGGCTGTTGGATTGAAGATTTAAATTTATTCTGTCATTTCATCTTCAATCAGACAGCCTAGATGAAACCCTGTAAAGTGGGGAGATCGAAATCTACCAGCAGTTTCTCGTCGTTTCAGTCTTGTATGGAGATTCCAAATAAGTCTAATAGAGTAAATTAAATAAGACAAAATAAAGAAATAAAATACAAAAATATATATTATTTTATTTTATTTAATATATCATACATTATTTGAAATCATTAATTTATGGAATACTCCAGTTTACTTTTATTTTAGATTGCTAAAACACTTACTTGACAAACGCTCTAAACTTCCCATTCACTACAAAAAATTAGTATATACTACGATAATCAGACCAATTTGGACACATGGAATTGAGCTCTGGGGCTCCACCAAGACATCAAATTCCTCCCGCATCCAATCGTTACAATCCAAAATCCTTGATGCTACTCCTTATTACGTCACAAATAAACTCATTCACAGACCTCAACATCCCATTCGTTGCAGAGTTGACCCAAAACAGATATGCGTCTTTTCATTCCAAACTCCTTAACAATCCTAACCCATTAATTCTTAATCTTTCATCCTTAACAATCTCTGATAATCCTCCGAGGCGTCTGAAAAAAAGATGGCCAGGGGACCTTCTACAGTTGTAAATTACATTAAGTAAAAACTTTTATTTCATGCTATCCAATATCTTACTTTGTTGAATGATTTTAGTTGTTTTTATTATTTTAGCCCTGATGAAGCCTTGCAAAGTGAGACGACACGTCAACTGATAATAAATAACTTATTTACTATTTGAAATATTTTTACTGTACCCGTTATTTTACTTTACATAGTCTAAATAACCTTGAACAAAATTAGAACATTATTTTTGGAATACATTGAATTCAATTCCAAAATCTCCAAAGTGAAGACTGGAAAAACCTGGCTGGAGTGGAAGAGGAGGGAAGCCGGCTGAGCTGACGAGGGCTCGAAGTGACAGCTCCCCTGGACCGGAGGCATAGGGTCGATATTTTTTGCCTCCCTCAATCGAGTCGAGAAATCGATAGTGGGGGAGCACGAACTGTGTAAGTAGGTCTATTGTGTTAGTGTGCGGGGGCTGTCCCCTCCATGGTGTCTGGGTTATCAACCCGCGCACTTGTAGAACATCTAGAAACTGTTGCCCAACTATTCATACATTGTCATAACATATATTAGGGGTATTCATGATGTTGTGTTAAATGTAAAATGTTTTACAATGTTCAATGTTATAACTATAAGATTTTGAGCAGCCCTATTTGAAGTCATGTTAAACGTTAAATGCATAAGAGCTCCTAACGGATTTTCTCAGCAACTTGTTGTATAAGCCTTTATGTTAATAACCTTCCTTCCAGACCCTCATGTTATTGTTTACTTCAAATTTGATTTAAGTAATTAATTACAACATGCCTAGAGTGAGTGAAAAGTGGAATTTGGGTGAAAGTTTAGCTTATGAAATGAAATGAAAAAAAAACTTTATTCTGGGACATATGTCCCCTAAGAATAATTACATGGTTCATATAGTGAGATTTTTATCTGGCGAGCGTTTACAAATTTTCAGATAGTAGAATGAAATTACATTGTTTTTTTTTTCTCAAATGTATCATTAAAATTATCCATTCTGGTTTAATAACAGGGATATGAATACCACAAACACACGAAAGAACTGAGCTGTCACAACAAAAATAGCGGCGATCTCAACTGGTCTATTGTGTGACGTCATTCTCCATTTAACAGACCAAGTAACAGACTCTCAGTCATGTTAAATGTTATTTCGTTTTACCACGGTAAAAGAAGGCAATTTTTTTCGATTTAACATGAGTTTTTCCATTTAACACGCTTTAACATGTTAAACCAAAGATCATGAATACCCCTATTATAGAATGCTACGGCATTTTCAATGATTTTTTTTATAAGAACATATTTCGTTGATTGTAAGAAGATAGTCCGGTTGGCGGTAAATAAACGTATCAAAATAGTAAAAGAAAAATATTATTAAACAAAGTTTCGTCTCACTTTGCAGTTAAGCTTGGTCAGGGCTGAATGAGAAACAAGATACAAACATTGTAAGAACTGAAAAAAAAAAAAATTAAAATAAATATAGGAAATATATGTTACTATTACCCTTGTCATTTACTATTTACAACTTTTATTTTTCTTATTACATCTTACTTTTCATTTTATACCCCTGTTATTTTACACTTATGTTTTTTCTTTTTTTTTCCTTTTTGTAACTATAGTGTTTGTATCTTTTTTAGCCCTGACGAAGCCCTGCAACGTGGGGCGAAACGTTGCCTCAATAAAAAAGTATAATCATCTACTATTTGAGTTTTTTTTTTACCGCACCCGGACCATATATTCCATTCATCTAAAATAAATATACAATGAAAAACGAATACATATAGAAGAATTTATTCCTCCTTTTCATTCCTCCTTAAATGATTATTATTTATTTTATTTATTTAATAAATAAAACAACAAATTATTTATTTATTTATTTTATTTTCGTTTTTCTCTGAATATTTATTTTAGTGTTTAGTCAATTCTTACAATGTTGGTATCTAGTTTTTCATTTAGCCCTAACGAAGTGGGGCGAAACGTTGGTTAACAATAAATAGTTTTCTTTTTACTATTTTGATAACATTATTGACCGCAACCCGGACTATCTTCCTACAATCTACTTCATACGGTCAACTATCTTCTTTCAATAAGAACATATTTCTTTTTAAGAAGAGTAATATTAAAATTTGCTAAAACCCATTAGCAATTATGGTAGTATGGGAGAGAAAAAAAAAATGTTTTGTACATTTAGAATAAAATAAGAAATATTAAATTTTTATCGCTACAACCCATGAAAGGTTAGTAAGGAAGTAAGGTTACAGGACCAACGGTTGGGCAAGGAGGTTATTTGATCAAAATAACGCTGGACCGCCAGATTTATACCGATTTAAGGGTACCCAATTCATGAGGCTGGGTGGATCCCGAGCACACAGGGCTGACTCACGGCTACAATTTAAGATAAAATAATTATCTGCTTTCTATTTCGCCTTTCTGCATATGGTTCATCTTTATAATGTAAATTGAAAGCCGATAAAAACGTACAACCTCCTTTTTTGTACAAGTATTGGATTTGCGGCAAATGACAGAACCAGAATTATGAACTTAAAATATTTCATTTGGCTCAAGCAGACAAACTTTTATTCATTTTGTCCAGTCCACTAGATGTAATGAAAATAATTTCTGTAGAGTACTTGTATAGCTAGTGGGTAATCACATGGATCGTAAATACTTCAGAAATCAAGTGGCTTTGATCACCTGCATTAACATTTCGTATAAATAAAGTAAAGAGACCAACGTATACCTTGCAATATGGTTCTGAGAATACAAATTATTATAATTAAACTGTTTGGATTACATAAATTGGATTTCTTAATTTTGAAATAATTTCAAGGAACTCTCCTAGAAGAAGCTCCAGGAATCCTTGGCTAGAGGATATATGTCTTCGTATGAACGGTTCTCATATGAATCCAATTCCGAGAATTACTTGCTGGAAAAGATTAAGTTATTACTATAGTATTTTTGAGATTTAAAAAAAAAATAAAGAAAAGGGAAGAGGAAAATTATGAACAAAAAATTTCTATTTTTTCATATTGGAAGAAGATAATTGAGCTTATGAAGTAAATTGTAGAGAGATAGTCCGGGTGGCGGTCAATAAAGCTATGAAAATAATAAAAGAAAACTATTTATTGTATACATGTAGATATAGTTGACCGTCAAAATTGATACATAAGAAGATGGTCAGGGTTGCGGTCAGAAGAGTAACAAAAATAGTTTACAACTATTTATTTTCCGACGTTTCGCCCCACTTTGCAGGGCTTAACAACAATGGCAAGAGTAAATTTTTTTTTTAAATACGTAAAATAAAAAAGAAGAAAGTAGAGATTAAATAAACGTCTTGGAAGAATAATTATAAATAAAAAAAATAATAATAAAAAAAAAAATAATAAAATAATAATTTATAATTATTCTTTCAAGACGTTTATTTAATCTCTACTTTCTTCTTTTTTATTTTACGTATTTAAAAAAAAAATTTACTCTTGCCATTGTTACTTATTTTTATTCTTATCATTGTGTATTCAAGTTTATTTTATACTGATACTATTTTATGTCTTCCTTCCTTTTATTTATATGTAATATCTTATCGCTTTACTTTTACATAATATTTATCCTATCTGAAATTACCTAATTGTTGTAATATTCTCAGTTTTTTTTTGTATCTTTTTAGCCCTGATGAAGCCCTGCAAAGTGGGGCGAAACGTCGGAAAATAAATAGATGTAAACTATTTTTGTTTCTATATATGTATAAATAGTTGACCGTAAAAATTGGTATATAGGAAGATGGTCAGGGTTGCGGTCACAAGTGAAACGAAAATAGTTTAGTGTAAACTATTTTCGTTTCACTTGTGACCGCAACCCTGACCATCTTCCTATATATTTTTGTTTCTCTTCTGACCGCAACCCTGACCATCTTCTTATATATAAAAACTATTTATTGTTAACCAACGTTTCGTCCCACTTTGCAGGTCTTCGTCAGGGCTGTCAGATTGAGTATTCCACTCACTAGTCTATTCACTGAGTTCTTTTTCACGATCATACAACTTTCCCGTACTATGTACTAAAGAACCGGGAAGAAAATTAGGCAGTTATTTCAACCCAATCTTTGATTACTTTAATGAAAACTATCTATAATAACTAGTCAAAATGTCTGCCAAGTATAGGTAGGGAGAATAAAAAATGGCGGCTGTTTCAAAACCTTAAAAAGAATTAATTTTTCATTCGGAGCTCTATATCATTAAAACTACCAACAACACTGGAAAACCAAAGAGAACATAATTTAAAGTAGAATACATTTTGTAAAATATGAGCCTTAATAAAGTTCTCGAGATATATCTTCTTAAAAAGCAACATTTGATAAAAATGTACAGGAAAAAAGTAGTTAGTGAATTTATTTTGAAAGATCTACATCTCAAAAACTATTCGACGTACAGATGCCTGCTATTAACTGTTAGAAGATTCTGACGTTTATCATTTTAGGGGTAGCAGTTTTTATGATATTTGACCTAAAAAATAAAATTTTAATTTTATTCGGACAAATTGTTTGAATTTTGAAAAATATATATCTATGGAACCATAAGACATATATATGTCGGTCAACACTCATAATGAAGGTAATTTAACTTACTATAAAGTAGTTTATCACACGTATCTCTGTAGCGATAGTAGTTTTTATGATGTTCGCATATGAAAATTTGTCCGAACAACTATAAATCATTTTATTTTAGCCAATATCATTAAAACTACTACGCCTATAAAGATAAACGTCATAAACTACTTTATAGTACATTCAACTAGCTTTAATTTGAGTGCTGATAGACACCTGTCTCATAGTTCCTAAGATATAGATTTCTTTAAATAAATTCACTAACTATTGATTCTTCAGTACATTTTTTTATGAAATGTTGATTTTTAAAAAGTACATCTCCAATATTATTGAACGTAAATAGCTCTATTAGAGCTAATATTTTAGCAAATAGACTCTACTTTAAATTATGTTCTCTTAGGTTTTCTTGTGTTGTTGGTATTTTTAAAGATATAGAGCTCGGAAATTTTTTTTTTTTTTTAGCGAGGTGTAGATAGTTGACCGTAGATTACTGATTGGAGAAGATGGGTAGGGGGTGCGGTCAGCAAAGGAACAACATAAATAAACAAAAAAATATTTATTTATGCCGACGTTTCGACCTGATTTTCAGGGCTTCATCAGGGCTATAAAAACAAAAAGACAACAACCACCATTTAGAGAAAAAAAAATTATATAAATAAAAATAAAAAT
>NW_027115249.1:718270-721842 GCF_000696795.3 Halyomorpha halys | reverse complement strand
TGGACCGTTTGTCTAGTAAATGTTGTAATAGTCGGAATCGACGAGCAGTTTCCTGTCTTTTCAGTCTTGTATGAGGATTCCATGTCAGTCGTTTGTCCATATTTAGTCTTAAGTAACGGATTCAACAGGAATGAATGAGGTATTATTAAAAGATACTGTAGGGCAAGACGAAGAACATACAGTACTTAAATATGTTTTTAAAATTCAAAAATCCTTCAGTATTGCAGAAACGACAGAAGCTAAAATCCTGTTCTCCGATATGTAGATATAATTGAACACTTAATTCGAATAAAGAGAACTTATCTCTTGAAATTAAAATTACGCTAGGACTAATCCTTAGACTAGTGGTGTCTAATTTTGTGTAATTTTCCTAAAAATTTTAAGAATACAATTATTTCCTACAGTAACCTATACAATTATTGATATTCACTGGGCTACACCATTAGCGGGTGGCAAAGTTGGGAACTATGAAACTAATAGCTAACGTTGCCATGGATACGATATTTATTTATCAATAGTCCATTCATGAACAAGGGTTGTTGCCATGGCAACTTTAGCTATTAGTTTCAACTATAGTTTTCTTTGCATGTGGTACATCTTTAAGTATTGTTAATTGTCTAATCTTATCCAGTTCTCTAGGGGTCGTTTGCACTAATTTCTGCTAAAACTAAGATTTAGATAACTTAGATTTGTACAAGAGTTTAGTAAAACTCCGGTAGCTTAGCGACCAGTTTCTGGCCTACAGTTTTGTTAACCAGGTTACCTGAAAAATGAGATAACTGCTAAGCTTCACAATTCTTATCACTAATAATAGAAATTTTGGGTCCAATTAAATTTAAAATTGATTCAACAGCCACTTTTGACAATAAAAATAGCTGAGGAAAATTCTTCATCCGACCACCAAAATGATTCGCTAATAAACTGATTTTTTTTTTCATTATTAGCTCAGCAAAAAATTCTTTAGTCTTTGTCAGTCACATTTGCAAAAGTTGGGCAAAAAAAATCAATATTTTGTTAATTTATTTTGTTAAATGTAATAAAAAGAACTACTCCTATGAAAATAAAACTCATAAACTACTTTATAGTACACTTAACTAGCTTTAATTTAAGTGTTGGTAGACTTCTGTACGTTATTCCTGAAACATATTTTTCCCAAAATACATTCACTAACTTTTTAAAAAGCTATATCTCGGGAACTATTTAAAGTAAACAGCTCTATTGGGGCTTATATATTAGTAAATTTACTCCGCTTTAAATGATATTCTATAAAGTTTTCTAGTGTTAATTTCAAAGACATAGAACTTACAATAAAAAATAAATTTTTTTTTTAACGTTTTAAAACAGCTTGCATTTTTTATTCTCCCTAGTACTTATACGTAGTTTTCATTAAAGAAATCAAAAATTGTGGTGAAATAACTGATTTTTTCTCCTCTTGGGCTCTTATACTATAGTACAATAGGGGTATTAATGATCTTTGGTTTAACATGTTAAAGTGTGTTAAATGGAAAAACTCATGTTAAATCGAAAAAAATTGCCTTCTTTTACCGTGGTAAAACGAAATAACATTTAACATGGCTGAGAGTCTGTTACTTGGTCTGTTAAATGGAGAATGACGTCACACAATAGACCAGTTGAGATCGCCACCATTTTTGTTGTTATGACAGCTCAGTTCTTTCGTGTGTTTGTGGTATTCATATCCCTGTTATTAAACCAGAATGGATAATTTTAATGATACATTTGAGAAAAAAAAACAATGTAATTTCATTCTACTATCTGAAAATTTGTAAACGCTCGCCAGATAAAAATCTCACTATATGAACCATGTAATTATTCTTAGGGGACATATGTCCCAGAATAAAGTTATTTTTTCATATCATTTCATAAGCTAAACTTTCACACAAATTCCACTTTTCACTCACTCTAGGCATGTTGTAATTAATTACTTAAATCAAAACTGAAGTAAACAATAACATGAGGGTCTGGAAGGAAGGTTATAAACATAAAGTCTTATACAACAAGTTGCTGAGAAAATCCGCTAGGGGCTCTTATGCATTTAACGTTTAACATGACTTCAAATAGGGCTGCTCACAATCTTATAGTTATAACATTTAACACATCATGAATACCCCTAATATTAGCGATACTGGGAAATGTTACGTTTAATCTTTTATTAGATCGTCAAACGCTCACAGATACAGTTGATGTTTAAAGGACGAAGAACATAAATGCACGCAACAAGAAAATAAGTAATAATTTATGCTCCTTAAAACTACTCGTCCTACGTAGATAAAAGTCACAAACAAATTAAACTAGCTTTTATTTTAGTGCATGGAAACATCTGTTGGTTAAATGGTTCCTGAAATATAGTATTTCATAAATAAGAAATCAACATTTTGCGAATTAATTTTGGCAATTATAATAAAAAGTACAACTCCTATTAAAATAAAAGTTATATAGAACTTAATAATACATTACACTAGATTTAATTAGAGTGCTATAGACATCTCTACGTTATTCCTGAGATTTATCTTTCCAAAATACATTTTCTAACAAGTGATTTTTTGTCATAATATTATGAAATATCTCTTTTTAAAAAACTGTATTTCGGGAACAATTGAATGGAAACAGCTCTATTAGGGCTCATATTTTACCAAATTTAATCTACTTTGATACAATATGATGTTCTTTTGAGTTTTCTATTATTGTTGGTAATTTCAAAGAGATGGATCTCCGAAAGAATTTTTTTTTTATTTGAAAGAGTAACCATTTTTTATTCCACTTAACTATATTTGGCAGACTCATAAATTTAGACTACTAATTATACATAGTTTTCATTAAAGTAATCCTCAATTAAAGTGAAATAACTGGTACTTTTACTCTTCTTGGACTCTTGTACAATGGTACAACAAAAGTGTTACTGGAAAATGTTACGTTTAATATTTTATAAGATCGCCAAACACTCACCGATACAGTTAATGTTTAAAGGACGAAGGACATAACTGCACGCAACAAAAAAAAAGGAGTAATAATTTATGCTCCTTAAAACTATTTAATTTCTCTTGAACAAAGTTCAACAAAGAGATGATGTAATGTACACTCCACAAAATGATAACACATTTCCTAGTACAACTCGTTAGGTTAAGAGAATATTCAAATGTTGGCATACTCCATTAAATGTGACCTGTAATTGAGATATGAATTAATTAAATCAATTCAGTAAAACTTTATCGTAGAACCTGCGCTCACTATCGATTTTTTATCAGTTTAATTAATTAATCAAATATCGATTTTACGTAAGTTTTTAAAATCAATCGAGACTTTTAAGGGTTCATCAATAAAGAAAATTATTGTCAGAACTGGAAATATGATCTGGAACATCGTAAATGCCGTTTTAAGGAAGGAAGAGAAGAAGAAAAGTGGAAGGAACAAAAGAAAGAAAACCATGATCTGCCTTGATATTTTTTAATAGATAGATTTATTTATTGATAGATATTACAATCTGCCACACAGTTGTGGGCAATAGGTGATATTGATAAATGATCACATACACACTAAAATAAAAAATAAATAAA
>NW_027115249.1:715213-717493 GCF_000696795.3 Halyomorpha halys | reverse complement strand
AGGGTCGTTGCCATGGATACGATATTTATTTATCAATGATTCATTCATGAATAAGGGTCGTTGCCACGGATACGATATTTATTTATCAATGATTCATTCATGAATAAGGTTCGTTGCCATGGATACGATATTTATTTATCAATGATTCATTCATGAACATGAGTCGTTTCTGTGGCAATTCTTTTCGTAGTTCATCCAATTTCTAAGTTAATAACCATTGGAGAGCTGAATGTCTTGAATATAAATCTTGTTTCAAGATGTACTAATATTGGAATAGAGTGAGGGTTGTTATTTTTTTTTTTTTAAATAATTTATTTATTGTTATTTACAACTGTATACATATATACACATAAAGTAAATTTGCTGTGAGTGATATTAAGGCATGATACAAACATGTGGAGAATCTACCCATTGATAGAACTCCAAAAACATTTCTAAAGGAGAAGATCTCGAGGCCATCTTCTTTTCAGACGCCTAGGAGGAGTATTAGGAGAAGCCAGTTTAGAGTTGGGTTTGGTGGCTGAGAAGTTTATTATGGAAGGATTGGTATCTGGTTCTGGCCAAATCGGCAACATATGGAGCATTGAGGTCCTGATAAATGACTAGATTTCTGACAAAGTAACGAGGATTAAGGATTTAGGACTATAAGGATAGGGATTCGAGAGGAATTAGATGGTTTAGTGAAGCCCCAAAGCTCAACTCCGTATGTCCAGTAGCCCTTATAACAGTCACGTTGATCAGTCTTTTGTAATGGATTGGAAGTTTGGACCGTTTGTCTAGTAAATGTTGTAATAGTCGGAATCGACGAGCAGTTTCATCATGTGTCATCGGCATACGTGGTGAGAATAGTGTTAGGATGGGTTGGGATGTCAGCGGTTGTTATTTATTTTTTAAATATTTATTTATTGCTATTTATAACTGTACATTATAGTACATTTAGTAAATCTGATCTAAGTTAAATTGGTGTGTTACAGGCGTGTAGATAAATTACCCATTGGTAGCACTCTAATGACATTTTACATTAGCTGGTCTCGTGGCCATCTTAATCCTCCAATTACAACACCATTCTTCGAGGGTTGTGATATGGGATTGGAGATTTTGGGATACAATTAATGATTTATTATTATTAACAGCGAGCACACATGTGTCATCAGCATACGTGGTGGGGATAGTGTTATGATTGGTTGGAATGTCAGCTGTATAGACGGTGTGGAAGATGGGACCAAGGATACTACCTTGAGGAACACCAGCGGACTGAGAATAGAGGGATGAATAGGAACCACTGTGGTTTACTTTGAAAAATCTATCAATGAGAAAGGAACGCAGTCCCGGGTGCCAGACTAGATCTAAAGACTGTTCTACATCGAAAAAGACTCCCACGGGTTGTTATTTAAAAATTATTTACGTTACTATATCATAATAATAAAGTGTACAATAATTTATAACAAACTATCGATTTTGTTAATTAAATCCATATACACTCTCAAATATAGCAATAGCGGGGCATTGGCAGGTCAGTTAGTGTAATATTAAGACCATTTGATTGTGTGTGGCAAGTTCAACCAAAATCATTCGAGTTGTTTTAAAAATGTGAAAAATTTTGTACTCTTTTGTACCTGTATTGACCGCCACCAGAACTATCTTCTTACAAGAAAAAAAAAATTAGCATTACCGAGAAAGAAAACAGAAATACAGATACATAGTGAAGGACAAAGCTTGACAATTTTTAAACGCTTGGTTACTATAAGTGAGTCTAAACTTTTATTGAGCAACAATGGCATTTTAGGAATAGAAGTGAAAAAATCTTATTTAGAATAAATAATTGGAATAAATAGAATAAATAATGCATCTTAATTATTTTAAAAAATTAATGGAATATGGTCCGGTAAAAAAAAAAACTCAAATAGTAGATAATTATACTATTTTATTGAGCCAACGTTTCGCACCACATTGCAGGGCTTCGTCAGGGCTAAAAAAGATACAAACACTATAGTTACAAAAAGGAACAAAAAAAAAAGAAAAACATAAGTGTAAAATAACAGGGGTATAAAATGTAAAAAAGTAAGATATAATAAGAAAAATTAAAGGTTGTAAATAGTAAATGAAAAGGGTAATAGTAACAGATAGATAAGAGAAGAAATATTAAAGAAAGTACAAATAAAGAGATGAAAAAAAAAAAAAATCAAATGATGAGACAGAATGTATACCTGTTATGACAGCAGTCAAAAACAAAGTGACGGTTGGTATTGGGAGGAGTGGGGATGGCAGTTATGCCACAAC
>NW_027115249.1:706556-714978 GCF_000696795.3 Halyomorpha halys | reverse complement strand
TTTTTTCCTTTTTGTAACTATAGTGTTTGTATTTTTTTAGCCCTGACGAAGCCCTGCATCGTGGGGCGAAACGTTGGCTCAATAAAATAGTATAATTATTTACTATTTGAGTTTTTTTTTTTTACCGCACCCGGACCATATTCCATTCATCTATACACACGGTCAATCAATAATCTTCCAGTATTTAAAAAAATCTTCAAGAGGAGGAAATAACTTTGAAGAAAGAATCTGCTCAAGAGCTAGTTCCACTATACGCCCCGACCTACATCCGATGAGGAAGCCATGTCGCCCTATCGAATGTCAACTAAGCTTCTTCTGTCAACGCTGTTAGTCAGGTCTCTATTACTAGTACATTCTACATTTATAAATCTCAACAATATTAAAAGAACAAAACAAAAAAAAAAAAAAAACTAAAGCCGAATAAATCGGAATTTTAGGATATACAGCTCTATAAAATTCTGAAATGAAGAATATCGAAACACTGGTTGCCATACAAAAAAGAACATGGCGACCCCATAAATAATTCTTATACGCGCACTGTCAAAGCAAAAATCACTTCATTTTGTTAGTAGGTTCTCTACTTCTACAAAAAAATCGGAAAAATGATCAAATCGATCGGTACATCTTGTCATTCGATGTTATCGAAAAAATTACTGTCACACCGCAGACTATATATCTGCCTTCACAGACAGACTAGGCTGTTCACAGAACAAACCATTTCGCGAGCAAAGGATTTTGGACTCAGGGAACCTCAAAACCTGTATTTTCGTTGAAAATTTGAATTAGAATTTTTGCACGATGGCTGAAGCTAGGTATTCCATATATAGTTAAGTGAAAGCAAAAATTAATGTTTCATTCTAGAGACATATCGAAGAAAGTCTAGTTATCTAGACGAGTTTATTGTATAGGTATCATGCAAAAAGATATATAAAACTTAAATACATTGGATTAAAAGTTCAAAATGAAACATATCAAATAAATTACTTTAGATAATGCAATAATTGTTCCACCCTTCGTAACTCGCTCCTAATAATTGTTCCAACTTTCCTAACTTCCTCTCAATCACTAATTGTTCCAACTCAACTCCCTCCTAATCACTAATTTTACTATTAATTTTTAATGAGGTGTTAATAATATACTTTTTATTTTATCTAAACGGTCTTTTGTAGTAAGCCATACATGCCAGTAACAATTTCCGCTTGGTTTAACGTATTCTATGCATGCTGACAAACGGGAACCCCAACCTAGAGGTGTAAGTTTGTCTTTTTTAATATTTCTTCTTTTCTTTTTTTCTACTATCCATATCTCCTCTCCCTTGTTCCTTCTTATTCACGTTTCCTGACATATATCTACATACATCTATATTTATTTTAGTTAATTATTTTTAACTCATCTATATAACTGCGAATCTATTATCCATTGAACCATATATTCTGTTTTTTTACTTTTTATCTATCTCGCTTTCTTTCATACTTTTAATTATGTTTATTTAAGTTGTTTTCATTATTTATAACATCACTTGCATATTTTATTATATTAATTCAATTACTCATCATTTACATTTTCTTCCATACTTTTCATTATATGTATTTCTTTATTAACTTGAACACTGTTTGATTTTTAAAATTTATTTATAATTTTTTTTATCATCTATTTCGTATAATTCTCAGCTCTATATTATTATATTTTACATTCTATTGTTATCTATCAACTACTATCTACTTAATTTATTGTTATATATAGTAAGAAGATAGTTAACTCTATGAAGATAGATTGTAGGAAAATAGTTCGGATGGCAGTCAATAAAAATACAAAATAATATAAAAAAGTTTTATTGTTGGTGAACAAAAAAATTAAATTGGGTTAACAATGAATAAAGTTTTCTACTATTTTGTAACTTTATTGATCGCCACCCGGACTATCTTCCTACAATATTTTTATGTATACTTCCAATTTTATTTATTATTATTTTTATATTTCTCTGCGTTACGGTTGTTATCTCTTTTTTTTTAGCCCTGATGAAGGCCTGAGATTCGGGTCGAAACGTCAGCACAAATAAATAAGTTTTGTTCTTTGAGTATTTTTGCTGACCTCCTACAATCTTCGCTATATCAGTATATAAAAATTTTATATTTATTTTTTCGACAATTCTTTATTATTCAAGATATCTTGATCCTTCGAACTAAGTCGCGTCCATTACCAAACAGCTGTGACCGACGAGCAGGTGCCCAGCTAAAAGACAATAAAGGACGTACTATAGCAGGATATCCTCTCCTCTTCTGAATATAAAGGCATCTTTCACAGCTCTATTCGAATCTGAATTGTTTTTTAACGGCAGTTAGAAAGTCAAAATAATAGCTGTACGATTAATATAATTCTATTAGCAATAACGATAGTGTCTCTTAAAATAATAAATAGTTGGATTTTGTCAATTTAAATTGGAAAATATTCAGGAAAAGAAATCCATGTCGATTCTTAGTTTTATCTAATTTAACAATGTAACTCGATATAAATAAATCGGAAGATGGTAGTTCACCGTATGAAGTAGAATGTAGAAAGATAGTCGGCATGGCGATCAATAAAGGTATCAAAATAGTAAAAGAAATAGTTCTCTATTTATATTGAGGTGTAAAAGTAAGAAAAAGTATTTATTTATATGTATATATAGTTGACCGTAAAGATTTAAATAAGTAGATAAGCAGAATAAATAAGAAGATGGCCAGGGTTGCAGTCAAAAAAAGAAGAACAAATAGTTTTAATGAATGGAATATGGTCTGAGTGCGGTAAAAAAAAACTCCAATAGTAAATAATTATAATATTTTTATTGAGCCAAGTATTTACTTATTATTATTATTATTATATCTACTATTTGAGTTTTTTTTTACCGCACTCGGCCCATATTCCATTCATCTATACACAAGGTCAATCAATAATCTTCCAAATGGTTTTAAACTATTTGTTATTCTTTTTTTGACCGCAACCCTGACCATCTTCTTATATTTTAAACTATTTATTGTTAATCAACGTTTCGCTCCACTTCGTAGGGCCTCGTCAGGGCTGATCCTGATGCAACTTTCAGTCTTCTATCTTTTTTTATCAGGATGAGCCCTGAGGAACCCCAGAAAAGTCTTTCTACAATATAATTATTGCGTTATTTTTTCCAGTATAGCGTAAGCAGAAAAAAAAAAAATTCAAGTTATTATCCCTGCATTTTGATTTGTATATCAAATTTTTTATTATTAAATATTATTTGTAAAATACCATACAACACGGTGATACTAAAAACGATTTTATATAATAGAGATTTTTTTTTCTTGAAATTTATGTATAAAAAAAAATACAATAAGTATATGTAATAAACGCTTCTGAATTCATGATAATCTTTGGAAAGAACCACCCAATTATTGCTTTAAATTAGAAGATCCCAACGTCTTTTTTCACGCGCCTCAGAGGATTAAAAATAGTAAATTAATTTTTTTTTTATTTATTTAATGTAATTTACAACTGTACAAAATAATACAATAAGTAAATATGTTGTATGTTTCATATACACAAGAAAATCTTGGGAAGGAACCACCCATTGGTGCTAATTCAAACATTAACTTAAATTAGAAGGTCCATGGCCATCTTCTTTTCAGACGCCTCAGAGGATTATCAGGAATTGTTAAGAATGAAAGATTAAGAATTAATGGGTTAGCAGTTTGGAATGAAAAGACGCATATCTGTCTTGGCCCAAATCTGCAACGAATGGAATGTTAAGGTCTATGTGGATGAGTCTTATTTGTAACGTAGTAAGGAGCATCAAGGATTTTACGTAGGATTTTGGATTGTAAGGATTGGATGCGGGAAAAATTTAAAGGTTTGATAGAGCCCCAGAGCTCAATTCCATATGTCCAAATTGGCCTGAAATTAAAATTTAAAGTAAAGTACAAACTTTAGAAAGATAGGCAGTTGACATCTCTGTTTCAATTTGACAGCTCTGCAAAGTGGGACGAAACGTTACTTAGCAATAAATAGTTTTCTTTTACTATTTTGATAGCTTTATTGACCTTCACCCGGACTATCTTCCTACAATCTAATTCTTTTCAATCTAACTATTTTCTTCCAAAGTAAAATACAAATTTACATAGCATTTTCCTATTTACGAATTATATAATTCTATGATTCTTATTTGGCAGGTGAAACACTACTGAATATTTCGTAAGTCATACTAAAAACATACGTCATTGTCTAACGTATCTCCATTACAAATAACAAATTCAAAAGGTATCCTAGGCGAGCCAGTTAGCGAATAGTATTACAAACAAAAAGATCGTTCAAATAGAATATTAATGGACCAGTTAACAAGAACTTTAAATGGTATATTTTATTTTACACAATAAAAAGTATCCTTTAAAAAAACAAAAAAATAAATCGTTTACTTACAATCCTACTTTGAGTTCGGGAATAATCCTAACATATTTTAAATTATTCACAGTGGCAATAATCCAGTACTAGATTTCAGTCGCTATATTGACTGACTTCAATTTTAGCAATTTTTGTTCAACTTTTTTTAAAATAATATTTCACGCTAAAAATTTTTTTGATAACCATTTATACATAAGAAGATGGTCAGGGTTGCGGTCAAAAGTGAAACAAAAATAGTTTACAACTATTTATTTTCCGACGTTTTGCAGGGCTTCATCAGGGCTGTTCAAAGGAATCGGTTGAACAAGCTGATTTATATATATACACATATATACAATATAACCATTTATTTTTCAGTGTCAGTAATCCTTTCAAAGTAAAGAAATGAAAATGAAAAATAGCTTATTATTATGGAACTAGGTCCCTTTAGAATAACTACAAAGGCAATTTTAATTTTACAATAACGTTTATTGGCAATATAATAGTGTTACCACACTTAATTATGAGTTATATACAGAGAGAAAAAAAATTAGATTAATTAAAAACTAACTAATTTAAAAAAAAAGTTAATTACAAAATATCTGTACTATTATAATAATGGATCAGATTGGTAAAGCAAAAGGTAGTGAAGTATAAGGGATTTAAACCAGGGAAGGGTTGCTACATGACGTATGTTAGAGGGAATGGAGTTCCAGAGATATGCAGCTCGGGTAAAAAATGATTTATCAAACGCAGCAGTTCGGTGAGGTGGAGGATAGATGTCAGATTAACGGGATCTGGTAGTACGGGATTGGACAGAGAATTTGAATTGCAGGATTTCTAGGATATAGGAGGGGCGTTGAGTACTAATTGCTTGGAATAGAAAGGAAGCTAGGAAATACTGGCATCGGAAGGATGGTTAGAGCCACTTCAGCTCGGTTACACATTATATACACGCTAAGTGAAATTAAAAAACTAATTGTGAAATTTCTATGTTCACATAAAACGAAATGTTATCAGATTAGCGCATGCGCTCAACAGGTAACATGCAAACATGTGATAGAACAGAAGTTATATTTCTGTGTTTCTCTTCATACTCCATTACCTTTAACGACTTTCTTTTTTAAATATTAAATTTTCTATCTTTGTTTTTCCAACGATATATATTTTGTCTATATTATTAATTATATTTCCGGTGTTGGAATACGTTGGAAACCTGGAAAAAATGTTTCGCTTATATCTTTAAATTAATTTTCGATTCATTTCATAGTTTATATGTTCATATCTAATAAAAATGTAAAATGATTGTTTAATTTAAACAAAAAAATTAATTGTAATAAAGTTTTTTTTTTATATCTATCACACTATTTCAAAGAAGATAATACCTAATAATATAATGATAATCGTTAAAATTTTATTTTCGAGAAAATCGGAAATATGTGAAAAATCGATTCTTCTAAGTTACACTTCTGGTTATTCGATATTATCGAAAAAGTTACTATCATGCCATAGGCATATTCCCACCTTAAATATGTAAAAGTTTTGTACGACTATCTATTTTTAAGATAGGCTGACTATATACAGATACATACAGGCCATTTTGGGTTTTTGGACTCAAAACGTGTATTTTTGTCGAAAACTCGAAATTTATCACGATCGCAATACCCCTAATATATATTCTATATATAGGTAATTGAGAGTAAAATTTTTTTACTGTCCAGTATTGACAAAATTGTGAAATTATCTATAATTATAAAATATCGTTCAGTCACAGGCAAACAAAAATCTTGTTAGAAATGTGCAGTCACTTTCTAACCTCCTCAAATAATATTCATTAAAATTTACTTGATCATTGACTGGAAAGGTTATGGTTCAAATATCTTAAATAGATTGACTAAAAATTCAGAATTTTCTGATATCAATTTAATAAAAAAATTCTAAACATTTCAATAAAAATATATTTGTATACATAATTAGTATATGAACTCATGTATGCTTCTTGCATAAATTATATTTCTAAAATAGTCTATATCATCACTATATAAATTAAATTAAACATCAAATTGTGAATTTTTTTCAAATTTTCGACTGGGTTATCCAACTTACCCCATATTCAGTCAGAAATTTAATATCTCATAAATTCAAATTTACCTTCTTAAATAACGATTATAAGCCAATTTGAGAAAAATGTCCTTGTTAAGTAAAGTACTTTACTGGATTCCTTCAAATTTTCCTAACTATTTGGGTTTTGGAATAACAGAGGAATATCTCCCTTCTTCCTAACCTTTCCCATGATGACGTCCCTGGATGCTTTTAGTTATGTAATAATATATATTTGTATATTTGATGTTGATATTATCGTAAATTTTTTAAATCACAACTAGCATTTTTTGTACAAAGTAATCTAAATATTTAAGTAAAAAAAAAATTATACACTAACTGGGTAAAAAACAACACTAGAATACATTCACAACTATCGATTTTTTGCAAATTGATAAGCACTTTCGTAATGTAATTTTTGTTTATATCGATAACCAAGTTTGGATTAAAGAGATGCTTGTAATTTTAACTTTTGGAAGAAAATCAAAATGGAAAATAATTAAAAAAAAAATTCAATACATACATTTTGTGTCCAGTTGCTAAGTGAGACGTTCCGAAACTCCTAAGAACATATCCAAGCATGGCCAAGAGTACACTTCAAACAATTCTACTTAAGGTTATCAACAGCTGTTGGGCACTTAATATCTAAGTACTTAAAACAAACTTTACTAATCTGTTAAACGCTATCGGAAATTGAATATTGCTTAGAGCTTACCTAAAGACTTCTATATCTTTGTGGATCGGAAGACATATTTGAAAAAAAAAATTCGTGATAATTCCATAGTTGATATGCCCTTAGTTATACAATTCAAGCTTCTAAAATATGGTGAAAACATTTTTACAAATCAGAAAATCCGATGGGATTATATTAGATTGAGACGATCTCGTCAAAATAATTTTTAGAAGCGAATAAGATAACAGTGTTTAACCTACGTTTGCTGATTACACATGCAATGGACAATAAAAGTTGGTAGGTGAAATAGGTTTAATTTTTCACATTAGTTCCCAAATCCCCATGTTTATTTAGGTATACACGAAAATTTGACTGTTTTTTTTATTTTCCCAATATTACCAGGGATTATATATTTGATGGTCAAGCGACTCAAATTATTTATATTTATGGGTATAATATATCTTAAACGAGTATTGGATACTCTCTTATATCATTTCTTCTAACCTACAATCCATTATTAACATACATATAAATTTGTCATGTTCGATTCAGCAGTAGGAGTTAGTTATTGTAGCCTTGAGTCAGCCCTGTGAGTTCAGAAGACTTACAGGGTCCACTCATCCTCATAAAGTGGGTACCCTTAATTGGGTAAAAGTCTGGCGAATGTGATTCTGACCAAATCACCTCCTTGTACAACCTAAGGTCTAGTACTTCCTTATAAATTACTACACCCATGAACTTTCATGGGTTGTACAAATTACATCATAAGGTACAAATTAAATTTTTTTTCTAAATACATTTTTAATATTCCATAAAAAAAAACATTGACATTTTCTTACATTGTTTATTGCAACCTACAATTTAATAACATATGGCGCAACATGGTTACAGATGTGTTTTAAGATTTTGGCATCACCAGCTTTTTTAATGCTGATTTCATAAAAAGTTGAATGATTTATAAAAAAATATCTTATCTTAAAAGAAAAATATCAATATTAAGTAATTATTTGTTGAAGGAAAAACATTCTCATTAAAAAACGTTTAAATAAAACAAGAAGGAATGTCCGGGGTGCTGTCAAAATAACTCGAATAGTAAATTAACAATGTATTATGAGCTGACGTTTCGCCCCAATATGCAGGGCTTCATTAGTGCTAAAAAAGATACAAATAATTAAAAGTATCTAACGCTGTAAAATAATAGGTAACATGAAATAAAACTAAACTAAGGTATATGGAATTGAGCTCTGGGGCTCCACCAAACCA
>NW_027115249.1:703800-706311 GCF_000696795.3 Halyomorpha halys | reverse complement strand
ATTTTCAAGTGTATATGAAACATACTACATATTTACCTATTGTATTATTTTGTACAGTTGTAAATTACAATAAATAAATAATTAAAAAAAAACATATGATTTAAAATATGTTAAAATTTATATAAAAATGAACAAAGTAAATTAAAAACAATATGTACACTGTAAATTATAAATAAACAAGAATTACAAAAGGTATTAGGCAATTAATGAAACGGAATTAATAACAAATAAAAAAGTAGATAAAAGAGAAATATAAAAAAAAACAATATACAATAATTTAGTTGTTTGTATCATTTTAGCCCTGATGAAGGCTTACAAAGTGGGACGAAACTTTGGATCATTATAAATAGTTAATTTAGTATTTGAATTATTTTGACTGCACCCGGACTATCTTCAACAAGCTCCAATCATTGATCTTACAAAAAAATAAATTTCAATTTTGAAATTGTAAAAGGTTTCATTTTGGCAATGAACTATGCACAAAAGCAATGACTAGTTTTACTAACAAACAATATTCGAAGATGACGGGTATTAATTTAAAATATATCTTTGATGCGCGGTCATAAGGGCTTAAGCCACTTTTTGAGCACTTGGAGATTATGTTGTATTATAGCACCAAATCAGAGCTACTGGTTGGTAATAAGGTCTTTATGCTTCAGACAGACTTACTACTATATTATTTTATAAAAAGAACAATTATAAAAATATCAATGATTATATTTTACATAATGTTTTGAACTTGGTTTTTGCTCTCCTGAAAAATTCATACATGAGACTTAAAGATCTTATAATAGGGGTATTCATGATCTTTGGTTTTACATGTTAAAGCGTGTTAAATGGAAAAACTCATGTTAAATCGAAAAAAATTGCCTTCTATTACCGTGGTAAAACGAAATAACATTTAACATGGCTGAGAGTCTGTTACTTGGTCAGTTAAATGGAGAATGACGTCACACAATAGACCAGTTGAGATCGCCGCCATTTTTGTTGTGACAGCTCAGTTCTTTCGTGTGTTTGTGGTATTCATATCCCTGTTATTAAACCAGAATGGATAATTTTAATGATACATTTGAGAAAAAAAAAAACAGTAAAAAAAACAATGTAATTTCATTTTACTATCTGAAAATGTGTAAACGCTCGCCAGATAAAAATCTCACTATATGAACCATGTAATTATTCTTAGGGGACATATGTCCCAGAATAAAGTTATTTTTTCATTTCATTTCATAAGCTAAACTTTCACACAAATTCCACTTTTCACTCACTCTAGGCATCTTGTAATTAATTACTTAAATCAAAACTGAAGTAAACAATAACATGAGGGTCTGGAAGGAAGGTTATAAACATAAAGGCTTATACAACACGTTGCTGAGAAAATCCGCTAGGGGCTCTTATGCATTTAACGTTTAATATGACTTCAAATAGGGCTGCTCACAATCTTATAGTTATAACATTTAACATGGTAAAACATTTAACATTTAACACAACATCATGAATACCCCTATTATATCTTATCTACGCTTCAAAGATATAATCTTTAACTTCATTGATTGATACAAAATAACTTAAAAGAACATTTGATACTCTCCTATATTGTCCCTTCTAGCTTAAAATTCAATAAAATATATATTTTTCATACTTAATACATAACTAAAAAAAAAAAAAAATTGAATTTTTTTCGTTGTTAAAGTATCAATCTTATGTTTATTATATTATCTTTGTTTTAATTACATTTGACTATATCTTTTAACAGTTTTGTCATATCATCATGCATATGTTGCGTGTAAGAATTTCAGCATTCTGTGAGGCGCCTTCTAAGCTTATTTACACATTTATGCAGCAGCTTTCTAATTGCATTGTGCTCTCTGCTAGCATTGCAAATTTCAAATGCATTTGTAGTCCCCTTTTACCTCTTAAGCGCGAGATCACTAACGACAGTGGCAGGTGAACAAGGCGATTAGCAAATGAGAATTTGATACAGTTCGTTAATAGCTCGGCCATTTTGTTTCCAATGAATCCAAAATTAGCAGGTGGGGACTCTTCTGCTAATACTCAAATAAGGAAAGCTGGGTCAACACACATTTGCCATTAGCTGCAAATCTAAACCACCTATACAGTAAACCAGGAAAGTCATGGGTAAACGTCGATATTTCCATGCTTGTGTTCCACAGAGGCAAGGAAGGTATTGAAAAGGCCTGATGAAGAGGGCGAAAGAGGGTCGAAACGTCAGAAAATAAATTGTTTAATATTTTTGTTTCTCTTTTGACAGCAACCCTGACCATCTTCTTCATTATTTTAATTAAATCGTTGTTAATTTTATCACCTAGATATATAATGTCTTTATAAATATACATTTGTTCAAAGTTAAATAAAAATTAAACAGCAATGCAGAACTTAAATGTTTGCTGTTTTTTTTTTTCAATTTTAATATTAGCTAAAAAAAGATATGCGTCTTTTCATTCCAAACTCCTTAACCGTCCTAACCCATTAATTCTTAATCATTCATCCTTA
>NW_027115249.1:688872-703586 GCF_000696795.3 Halyomorpha halys | reverse complement strand
TATATGAAACATACTACATATTTACCTATTGTATTATTCTGTACATTTGTAAATTACCTTAAATAAATAATTAAAAAAAAAAAAATATTAGCTAAACATGTGTTATAACTCAACTCAAACAGAAAAAAACCACTTCCAAGAAAGGTAGTAGGAAGAAACGGGACCCTCGATCCTCGACCTGTCCTAACAATATCCTCGAGGGTCCTAGTTCCAGGATCAGGGGTCCTTTGAAGCTCCATTGTGCTCCAAGGACCTTCTCCAACAAATCTTGCAGAGATCTCGAACCTGAATTATGCCTAAGCACTCGATAAAATCATCCAGATTACACTTGATTTATATATACATAAATTAGGTTCAAGATTTAAAACATAGAATGAACTATCACCGCTAAGGATGCTATGTATAAACATCATAAAAAAAAAAAAATAAATATATATATATATCATATATATATGTCGATTAATTTTTTTTTTCCCTTTCTTATTGAGCTGAATAATACTTAACTTACTAAAAACATTCGAAATTTTTAGTGTAAACACACAATATAAGGCTCCTGTGTTTCGGGAGATATTTGGGGTCCACCCAGCCTCATAAAGTGGGTACTCTCAATTGGGTAAAAATCTAGTGGTCTAGCGTAATTCTCATTAATCACCTTCTTGCACAACCGTTAGTCTAGTAACAGTACTGGTACAGATTTAATATTAATTTCAACACACATTCAAATATACCACTATTTTGTAATAAAGAATTTGTTTCTATGGAGTCAAAAAAAATAAAAAAGTTAAACTATAAATCATTAAATAATTATTGTTTTATAAAAGATAATTTCTATGAGAACAAAATGACTTTTTACATTTTTAATCTAAACGGGTAGGTAATTAAATTAATATTTATCTGATAAAAACATTCGTTGGAAAATATAATTCCTGATTTTATGTGGCCAATCTGGACATACGGAGATGAGCTATGGGGCTCCACTAAACCATCAAATTCCTCCCGAATCCAACCTAACTGTCCAAAATCCTTAATGCTCCTACTTTGTCACAAAATAAAAGACAAACGGTCCAAACTTACAAAAGACTGATCTAAATGACTATTATAAGGCCTATCTGGACATACGGAGTTGAGCTATGGGGCTCCACTAAACCATCTAATTCCTCTCGAATCCAGTCCTTACAGTCCAAAATCCTTCGTAAAATCCTTAATGCTCCTTATTACGTCACAAATCAAGTCATCCATTAGGACCTCAATGTCCCATATTTTGCCGATTTGGCCAGAGCCAGACACCAATCCTTCTATGATAAACTTCCCAACCATCCAAATCCACTTTTTTTGTAACCTGGCTTCTCCTTCATTACCTAATAATCGTCCTAGACGTCTGAAAAGAAGATGGCCTTGAGATCTCTTCTAGAAATGTTATTGGAGTTCTATCAATGAGTAGATTCTCCATGTTTGTATCATGTCACTATGTCACCTACAGCAAAGTTGTAACAGTTGAAAATAACAATAAATAAATTATTAAAAAACAAAAAAAATGACTTTAAGTCAGGTACCATATTCTTGTGCAATGATTACTTTTCTTTTCATTTATTTTGTTTTAATAATAAAAATAGAGTATCAAAAAATAACAGTATATATTTACAATAATAATAATCGAAAGCAATAGCCGACACAAGTCTGACATTTGTCATGTTTGCCTCCCTGCTATTTGTGCAGATGTTTTGGATTTGCGACAAGTGGCAAAGGTTTGGATATGACCTCAAACAAAAAGGTAAGCGATGAGTGTATCTGATATAGCAATTACTAACTGATAACTGCTACGATATTGGCCCAGGGCAAACAGGCTCTCCCCCATATCAGTACACTATCTCCACCACTATCTCTAACTCTGATAACAATAGAAAGGAAATTTATGTATCTTTTCAGATTGATATTTCATAAGCCGTTCTGATTAATTTGAAACAAAAACCAATTTAATTACCACAAGATAAGGAACCACGAGGTCATAGGGCAAGATCTAAATATTTTCGAGGACATTAAATTAATAAGGATAAATGTATGCAACGTAATTACAACTCTTTAAGCCAACTGAGAAAATTATATATAGAAAAAAATCAGTCCAAAAGGTACTTTAAGCCGTGTCAGACTATTCGAATGATACAATTGGCAAGAAAGAAAACAGAATATATATTAAAATGGGTAAAATATGCACAGTAATATAGATAAGTTAGAAATAATTAGCTAAAATAAATACAGTGTTAGGAAACGTGAATAAGAAGGAACAAGGGAGAAAAGATATGGAGAGTAGAAAAAAAAAAAGAAGAATTAAAAAAAGACAGAGAGACTTACGCGGTTAGGCAGTGGTTCCGTCTAATGCGAGTGGATCCTAATAGAACAAGAGCCGGGGAGAACAAAGTTAGTTATTTCACCGCAATTTTTGAAACTATGTATAATTACTAGTCAAAATTCATGATGGTAGGGAGAAATAAGAAATTGTGGCTGTTTCAAAATGTAAAAAAAAAATTAATTTTCATTCGGAGTTACAAAAACTACCAACAACACTAAAAATATCATTTAAAGTTGAGTAAATTTACAAAAATAAGACCACTAGACAATAGAGCTATTTACATATATGTATATATAGTTGACCGTAAAGAATTAAATGTAAGATGGCCAGGGTTACGGTCAAAAAAAGAACAACTGGTTTAAAACTATTTTAATGTCTGACGTTTCGCCCCATTTTGCAGGGCTAAAAAGATAAAAAAAAAAAAAAAAAAAAAAAACTGAGAATATTACAACAATAAGATACAATAAGGTAATTTAAACTATGATAAATATTATGTAAAAATAAAGTGATAAGAAATTACATATAAATAAAAGGAAGGAACATAAATTAATCAATGATAACATCTGTAGTTTTTATATATCGTGAAAATAATCATTTATCTATACTGATAATAGTAATAGTAAAGATGACATACATATAAAGTGAAATAAGATAATTTAAAAATCGGAAGTGAAAGTTTACAAAATAAAATAAAAGTACAAGGTGAGATGTAAAAAGAAGTACATAAAAAGATTAAAGGTAAGTAACAAAGTATAGAAATAAGTGAAAAATTGTGATAGAATGTTAACAATATAGGTGATGATAATGATAAGTGAAATAAGTTCTTTTTTTTTTGTATCTTTTTAGCCCTGATGAAGTCCTGGAAAGTGGGCGAAACGTCCGACATTAAAATAGTCTTAAACTATTTTTTTTTTTTTTTTTTTACCACAACCCTGACCATCTTTTTTAATTTAGAGAAATTTACGTTCAATAGTTCTCGAGACATAGCTTTTTAAAAACCAACATTTCATATATATGAACTGTAAGATCAGTATTAATTAAAATTATATTTAGAAATATTTATCTGAAAAACCATTCAATGTACAGATGTCTATTAGCACTCATATTAAAGCTAGCTTAATAGACTATAATGTATATCTTAGTAGGAGTAGTATTTTTCATGATATTTGCTAAAATAAATTGATGTTTTCAAGTACAATTCTTCAAACGTTGGTGGGCCCACGTTTATACGTCTCTCAAATAAGAATTAACGCAGAAAGGGTCTGGTGAACAACACAAAGGTGACTGATTATAATCCGTAAAAAGTTGTCTTTTTAATATAATGTTCAATTATTCCTTATGAGCCGTTATTCCAGCATATAAATATTACAACACAAGTAATAAATAAAGCTTCTTTTAAATTAAAACACACTTCTAACAAAAATAAAAAATAAAAATGCATTTAAATAATAAAAACTAAGTCTATTAACAAATATTTAAAAATTAATAATAAATATGGCATTAACACCATTTATAGGTTAGATTAGATCATACTTTTATTCAGGGCGATCAACATCTAGGATATTACACCCTTTCTTTGACATTTGATAGTTGAATGTAGAATATTTCCTTTTTACACTGGTCGATATCGGTGGATTATATTTTAGTATAAAGTTGAGTTTCTTTCAGAAATTTTATTATTTTGTCTATGGATTCTACTGAGTCTTTAAGGGCCAATTCTCTTGTACGAGGAATTTTATTATTTTTGAAGGCTTGACGAAATGATGGGCATTCTTCAATTATATGCTTTATCGATAATGGATGGGGACTGACAGGTTTGGCATATAGGCTTGTCCTCTTTTGTGATTAAATGGAGGTGTGTTAATTTGAAATGTCCTATTCTTACTCTTGCAACAACCTCTTCTTCTCGTCTGTTTCTCCTTATGGCCCTTTTCCTGTTTTTTTTTTAACATTTCTTAGTTTATTGGTGAGTGGTACGTCAGCTCACATTGAATCCCAACTTTTTCGGAATCTGTTCCTTAAAAATGCATTTATGTCTTTCGGCTCGTAAAGTTGGAGTGGTGGAAGGTTCATTGTAGCAGCCACTTTAGCCGCTTTATCCGCAGCCTCATTCATTTGTCACCAGTTATTAGTAAATGCAAGTAAAACTATTATTAACCATTAATTGGTTACTAAGAAGTAGTTTTTCTACAGTTTGGGGTAGCACTGGGCTGGTTGACTTTTATTTTAAAGCGGTCCAACGGAATGAAAACTTGATCCTCCTACACTGGTTAGAATAAGATCTGTTCCAATAGCCACTTCTGGCTGTCAAGAACTGTACCGAACATGAGTAATACGGACCTGTCTCACAAAACTTCGACTGTACATGTTGTATACATATCCGGACAGTTAGAAATGGTTGTTGGAACAGGCCTCCAGGTTAGAAACCACCCCTATGTCAGATACTACCAGGTAGAACGTACACCAAGGAAAAAAATATACAAAAAACAGTACCCTATGCTCTGTAGTTATCGTGTCTTAAAAAATGACCAAATAAAACAGAAGATAAATCACTAAATAAAAACTTTCATAAAAGTGCACGCTTATATCGTTGTTGAGAATTAGCGAAGTACCTACAGCCACGATAGAACAGAACTGTCTAACAGCCTGAGCAGTCTCAGGCACTAAACATAGTAAAACCCTTTCCGGTATTGTAAACTAAATAAAAAGGGAAATAAATACTCTTTTTTAACCGCAGTAAAAGTCAAGTCGACAGTGAACGTCCGCATAAAAAAGGTGAGGTCCTTACGTGCTGGCCACACCACCTTCCTAGA
Source organism: Halyomorpha halys (assembly GCF_000696795.3). Classification (NCBI taxonomy): domain Eukaryota; kingdom Metazoa; phylum Arthropoda; class Insecta; order Hemiptera; family Pentatomidae; genus Halyomorpha; species Halyomorpha halys. Next base: position 698,426 of record NW_027115249.1, on the reverse strand, counting down.
AACGAGCAGTAAGGCTGCGAACCCTACACGGCTACCAGGAAACAGGTTTTTTTTTCCTATGCAGATCTGCACATCCCATGCACAACGACCCTCTGCAAAGAGTAGACTGCTAATCGACTATAACACAAATGTTTAGATTCCTTGATAAATCTTTTATTTTAAATGAGAATATGTTACTTTTATATAATAGGAGTATTCATTATATTAGGGGTATTCATGATCTTTGGTTTAACATGTTAAACCGTGTTAAATGGAAAAACTCATGTTAAATCGAAAAAAAATGCCTTCTTTTACCGTGGTAAAACGAAATAACATTTAACATGGCTGAGAGTCTGTTACTTGGTCTGTTAAATGGAGAATGACGTCACACAATAGACCAGTTGAGCATTTTTGTTGTGACAGCTCAGTTTTTTCGTGTGTTTGTGGTATTCATATCCCTGTTATTAAACCACAATGGATAATTTTAATGATACATTTGAGAAAAAAAAACAATGTAATTCATTCATAATCATTCTACAATCTGAAAATTTGTAAACGCTCGCCAGATAAAAATCTCACTATATGAACCATGTAATTATTCTCAGGGGACATATGTCCCAGAATAAAGTTATTTTTTCATCACATTCCATAAGCTAAACTTCCACACAAATTCCACTTTTCACTCACTCTAGGCATGTTGTAATTAATTACTTAAATCAAAACTGAAGTAAACAATAACATGAGGGTCTGGAAGGAAGGTTATAAACATAAAGGCTTATACAACAAGTTGCTGAGAAAATCCGCTAGGGGCTCTTATGCATTTAACGTTTAACATCGACTTCAAATAGGGCTGCTCACAATCTTATAGTTATAACATTTAACATGGTAAAACATTTAACATTTAATACAACATCATGAATACCCCTAGTGTATTAAATGTAAAATGTTTTAGCATGTTAAATGTTATAAGTATAGGATTGTGAGGAGCCCTATTTAAAGTCATGTTAAATGATAAATGCATAAGAGCTCCTAGTGGATTTTCTGAGCAACTTGTTTAGTAACCTTTCCTTCCAAAACTTCATGTTATTGTTTACTTCTAAGTTTTGATTACAGTAATTTATTACAACATGCCTAAAAGCTTGGCTACTGATTGCATTTTTTAAAAAGTTCAAAACACAAGACCAAAAAAAAACATATACTACGAGTAAGTAATCTAACACAACAACGAATAAAACTATGAAAGCTCAACTGGTCTTTTTTGTGACGTCATTCTCCATTTAACAGACCTAGTTGCAGACTCTCAACCATGTTATATGTTATATCGTTTTAACTTGGTAAAAGAAGGAAATGTTTCTCCATTTAACATAGGTTTTTCCATTTAACATGTTAAACTAAAGATCATGAATACTCCTATTAGGCGTTAAATTTAACACGTAAAATCGTGTTAAATGGAGAAATATTTCCTTCTTTTAGCATGTTAAAACGATATATCATGGTTGAGAGTCTGTTAATCGGTCTGTTAAATGGAGAATGGCGTCACGAAACAGACCAGCTGAGCTCGTCAACGTTTTGTTTATTGTGTTAGGTTACTTGCTCGTAGTTTGTGTTTATATTGTTTTGGATATTTCTTATGATTGTTTCAAATCTTGTCAATTAACTGTAGTAGTTTATTTGGGATTTAACATAACAGAAATGTACACTAAATGAAAAACTTTTATATGGGTAATATAATTAATAAATCTTATTAAAAATACTGAGATCTGGATGGCTCAGTGGTAAGGCACTATGATACTAACTCCAAGGTTCTAATTAGTCTGTTACAGATCATTATTTATTCTGTTACTGCAGCCGACATGGTGTAATAAACTACTTTAGTGAAAACTTTTAAATAAACAATAACATGAAGTTTTGGAAGGAAAGGTTATAAAACAAGTTGCTCAAAAATCCGCTAAGAGCAGTTATACACTTAACATGACTTTAAATAGGGCTGCTCACAATGCTATACTTATAACATTTAACATAGTAAAACATTTTAAAATTAACACAACATCATAAATACCCCTAAAGTACTGAAACCCTGACCTTTCATGTGTTATAGTGGTAGAGAATTTTTTTTTAAGTTTACCTGTCCTCCAAGTTCACATCTCTGGAACACACTAGAGTTTGGATAAAAAAGTTTTTTTTTTTTAACAAACATGTGTAGGAAATTTGAAATTGTGGCAAGTGACAAAACAAGGGAGATTTTGCGCAGTTTGAAAGAGCCACCAACTTAATAGTACACGCCCTAATGGAAAACAGACATTAGGTGAAGACGTTGGACGTTAATGAAATGAAAAATAGCAAATAAAAACAACTCCATATTTGAAAAATAGTAGTTTATTTCCTAAGGAATGGCCTTTAAAGACAACTTTCAAGTTTAAAGCGTCAATGATTTGCGTCATTTAGTTCCTTCAAACTTATTAAGTTTTCATACATTATTCAATGAAATTGATTCAATCGTAAATACGATGGTAATTTTCAAGTTTTTTTTTTACCCTCTTTCTGGCCATTTTAGATTTAACGCGGAGAAAGGATAGTGTTGTCTTATAGATAATTAACCTAGTCTAACCGGAGAGGGAGGTTCGATTTTTTAGTCTGTGGGACCACTGTGAAATTAAAGTCAATCTGCCCAGTCGATTCGCGTAGGCCGCACACGGATGGAACTGCGTTTTTTGCAAAAATCTCAACAAAATGAAAAGTTTACATTTTCTGAAATTCTCAATGAATTTCTGGTATTCAGGGTGCTGAATTCAACAAATAAAATTTTTTATAATATTTCCATGTGTAAAAACAGAAATATTAAATTTTCCGTAATAAAAATCATTACTCCTCACCCATCCTAACCTCATTAGTTCTTAATCTCTCATCCTTAACAATCCCCTATAATCCTCCGAGGGGGCTGAAAAGAAGATGGCCACAGGACCTTTTAACTTAAATTAATGTTTGAAGTACCACCATTGGGTGGTTCCTTCCCAAGATTTTCAAGTGTTTGAAACATTCTACATACTTACTAATTGTATTCTTTATATAATTGTAAATTTCATTATATAAATTTTTTTTTAAAATTTATCTTACTAAGCAACTAGTTTTTAATTATACAATTACTCTTTTATACAGTTGTAAATTATAATATATACATTTAAAAAAATATATATTTTTTCCTATAAATAAAATGTTATTCTAAACCATAGTAGTTAATTTGGTTATTGTTCTCACTTTATTTTGGTTACACCTTCCAAGAAAGCCCCTGACTTCATACGTCAATAAAACTTACTTACTGAACGACTTAAACAAAAGTATGCTATAAATATAAATATGCTAATATGTACTGTACACATTTATGAGAAAACGGTACTATCAAAAAAGTCAACAAATCTAATTTTTTCTGGTCTATCAAAAATGTGCAATAAAGAATTTTTTTCCAGCATTAAATTTAAGGTGAGCGCGGGTAGCCGCGGGGTAGGGCCCATGGCTACTAACTCCAAGGACCCGAGTTCGAATCCTGGACTGAAAATTGTTTTCTATTACACTGTAGCCGTGAGCTCTGGAGCCATCCTGGGGTCCACCCAGCCTCCTAAATTGGGTACCTTTAATTGGGTAAAAACCTGGCGGTCGAGCTTGATCCTGACCAAATCACCTCCTTTCACAACCGTTGGCCTAGTAACAGTACTCCCTTACAAAGTACTGAACACCTGACCCTTCATCGGTTGTAGCGTTACAGATTTAATTTTTTTTTTTTTTAGATAAATTGGAAGTGGCCCTAGAAATTTAGAAAAAAATAATTCAAGAAACAAAACTACTTTTATAAAACTATAATTTATGCACTAACTTTTGTTGGTATTGACTTGGCCGAAATACTTTATGTTGGATAGGTTTTTTTTTATTTAATATCTTTATTGAAATTTACAAATGTATATTACATAATACATTTAGTAAATATGACCTTAGTTAAAATGGAGTGTTAGGGGCGTGTAGAGAAACTACCCATTGGTAGCTCTCTAATGACATTTTACATTAGCTGGTCTCGTGGCCATATTCTTTTCAGGCATCTCGGAGGATTGTTAGGTATGGAACAGGAAGCAAGGTTAGAAACTAGGGGATTTGAGTTACAATTAATAAAAACTTTTTCCCAATGCCAAAATAATGCCTGTAAGATCAGGCCTACGCCTCACGAATATTGTTTGACGGGAGAACCAATTACGTTGAATCAGTTTAAAGGTATTTGAGTGTAAGGAGTTACACTCATCAACGTGATTAGAAAGGGGGAGAGGGTTTCACACTTTCCACCACTGTGCACCACCGCAGGCATATAAAATTGAAAAACATCACAGAATATCAGAGTGAAATATATTGCCTACTAATAATAAATCAAATATTTTCCAAAAAATATTTTTTTAAATTGTTTTATTGGCATTTACAACTGTATTTAAATAATAATATATCCAGTAAATTTGACGTAAGACCAAAATGTTATACAGGCAGTTAGTGAAACTACCTATTGCTAGCACTCTAATAATCAAAAAAATACAAAAACGAATAGGCGAAATTTTAAAAATTGATATTATTTTTAATGTTTATTATTTATAATGCATTATTATAACACAATAATAATACAGTAAAGAAGCGTGAGAGGGAGACTTGAGTTAGGTCAGTAGCCAGAGTGGATTGGCCTTCGCTTCACTGCCTTTTTATAAACTGCATTCTCTCTCTCTCTCTTCTTGGCTTCCTTCGATATCCGATCTCGTCGGGGTAACTCCTACAGAGGGCGGTCATCGTCCTCGGGAAGGTTCGCTATCCAAATGGTAATCCGGGGAGAATGGGGGGAGGGGAGCATGCCGATCTAACAGGATAAGGGGAACATTATTATTTTTTATATTCGTATATAAAAAAGGAAATTACTTATTTAAACGCCATGGAGAATTTTAAACTATTTTGAGTTGATTACTTAATTACACTGCAATTTTACACAAGCGATTTTAACTCCGTTAGAGATATGCAGGCCTCTTGTAAAGGAAGTCAAAGATTAATGGCAATCTATGTGGAACGAAAGCCCAATGAGTAAATTAAAAATTATTAAAAAGGATGTCAAGCCCTGGGGTACCTCCAGTCGCAAATGCCGTAGAGAGGAAGTTGTACTGACTAGGCTGAGAATAGGCCACACGAGGCTCACCCACTCCTATCTTATTTCAAAAGAAACGCCTCCGAACTGCCAGTATTGCAATAACAATTTAACAATAAGCCATGTTTTCCAACGATGCCCATATTTTACACCACACCTCAATAGCTTGGGACTAAGCCAAGATATCTCAAAAACCATTGGAGACGATGATAAGGCAATAGAATTGGTGTTTCAGTTTTTGAAATCACAAAATTTACTGACAAAAATATAACTTGATCGGAAGAAAAAAAATAAAAATAAATAAATAAAACAATCAAATCAAAAAATAAATAAAATTTAACGAATATTAGCAAAATTAAATAAAATATAAATGGCGTTGATGACCAATGAAGTTTGGCGCCACTAAACAACCAAACAAACAAATACACTGAACATCAGTTAAAAAAAAAATTACTCAAGTTATGTTTAATGGAGAAATATTTCCTTCTTTTACCATGCTAAAACGATATAACATGAGGGGTATTCATGATGTTGTGTTAAATGTAAAATGTTTTACCATGTTAAATGTTATAACTATAGGATTGTGAGCAGCCCTATTTGAAGTCATGTTAAACGTTAAATACATAAGAGCCCCTAGCGGATTTTCTCAGCAACTTGTTTTATAAGCCTTTATGTTTATAACCTTTCCTTCCAGAACCTCATGTTATTGTTTACTTCGAATTTGATTTAAATTTCAGTTTTGATTTAAGCAATTTATTACAACATGGCTAGAGTGAGTGAAAAGTGGAATTAGTGTGAAAGTTTAGCTTATAGAGGAAGATAATGAAGATGAGCTAATTGACAACTCTATTGAAAGTTTTTGAGTTTAGGTTGTTACTAATTTTAAATATTTCATTGTGCATCTTTGAATAAAATTATTATGTTCTAAGAAAAATGATATCTAATAAAAGTTGTTATTATGTCTATAAACCACTTTTTTAGTATTTATTGTAATAATGAATCCATTATCCTCCTATCTTCAAACCTTATGTATTGTTGAAGAATACAATCACTTATTTTCAGTAATTTCTTTGAAAAATTCTCTAACAAGCATATATAGTATGTTACATGTCAGGTATAAGTTAATTCAAATTAAAATCTGTTAAATAGATAATAACGTCACGCAACAGACCATCTTTGTCACCATTTTGTTTGGAGTTGTGTTGGGTTACTTGCTCGTTGTTTGTGTTAGTATTGTTTAGGATGTTTTTAAAACTAGTAAAGCAATGTATGACAATAATAACAATGTAATGACAGTTGTCAATTAGCTCATCTTGATTCTCTTCCTTACAAGTTAGAACTCAGTGGCCAAACTTTCACACAACTTCTACATTTCATTCACTTTAGGCATGTTGTAATAAATTACTTTAATCAAAACTTATAATTAAACAATAACATAAAGTTTTGGAAGGAAAGGTTACTAAACAAGTTGCTCAGACAATCCGCAAGAAGCTCTTATGCATTTATCATTTAACATGACTTTAAATAGGGCTGCTCACAATGCTATACATATAACATTTAACATGGTAGAACATTTTACATTTAACACAATATCATGAATACCCCTAATATAGAAATACAAAACTATTAAATAAACCATACCTTGCCACAACCATAGTCAGTCAGGGCGTGTCCCAGTTCCCGTTACCAATTTGTAGGGTGCACTAAGCTCACAGGCAGACCTGCTACCCGACCCTTTGTACAGGCCCAAACAAACCCTTCAAATTGGACCCAACCAACCTTTCCAAAACTTACTTCAGTTAGTACAACACGTTCCGGGAACCGTGAAATCGTAAATCTTCAGCAAATGAATCATTGAAAGATGTTGACCGTCATGGGCATTTTGCTGCCCCAACAGCTGAGCGAAACTAATGACAAAATAGTTGAACTGGAGGAAGCTTCAAGGGTAGTCCCGAAACGTCCTAATTCTATTGACTAAAATAATTATTTATTAGTGACTCATACCGCTCAGAGATCGGGGTATTATTATTATGGAAACCGATACAAAAAATATTTTTTAATTGATATTTACAACTGTATTAACATAAAAAAACATCAAGTAAATTAGATGTTAGATCCTAATGGAGTGATACTGGCACGTAGAGAAACTATCCACTGGTAGCTAATATATTTTAAAATTAAAACAGTCCAAAATCATCCGTAATCCTTAATGCTCCTTACTTTGTCACAAATCAAATCATCCATCAGGACCTCAATGTCCCCTATGTTGCCGAATTGCCCAAAACCAGATACCAGATACCAATCCTTCCATAATAAACTTTCCAACCACCCAAACCAACTCGTTTCTAACCTGGCTTCTCCTTCACTACCTAATAATCCTCCTAGGCGTCTGAAAAGAAGAAGGTCTCGAGATCTTCTCCTTTAGAAACGTTTTTGGAGTTCTATCAATGGGTAGATTCTCCACATGTTTTTATCATGTCATAATATCATTTACAGCAAATTTACTTGATGTGTATATATGTATACAGTTGTAAATATCAATAAATAAATTATTTAAAAAAAAATTAAAAGATCTCGAACCATTTTCTTTTCAGGCACCTTAGAGAATTGTCATGAATGGAAGAGGAAGCAAGGGTAGAAACTAATGGGTTTGGGTAGTTAGGGATTTTATAATGGAAGGAATGACACCTCTGGTTCGGTCTAGATCGGTTACACATGGAACAAAAAGGTTTTTATGGAGGATATTTTCAACTTAAAACAATAAGGCTGTCGTCAAATTAAAATAATTGAGGTATGTTATCTTTTTCCAATGAAGTTATAATCCGAATTAAAAAAGAAAACAATCTCCGAAGAAAATAGGCGTGGTAACAAACACCTTTAATAAACAAGGGCAAACTTTAAATATGTAACGACCAATAAATTCAACTTCCATTCTCAAATTTTCGTCAGATATTTAATAATTTAATCAGTCAGACATATAATGTCTTTATAAATATATATTTATAATTTTAAAATTTATTAAACACAATGTAAATACATTTTTAGGGTAAATAACGCAGTTGATATATAATTTAAAAATATAATATCTTCAACTTGAGTTCATTTTTAATATTTGTAGGGAAAATTCTTGAATTAAAACACAGAGGGCAAAAATATAACTGGCCAAATGACATATTTTAGCAGCTCTAAAACAATATTTAGTACCATCCCAGTTTAAACTAGGATTAATGAAATCTCGGTTATATACGTTGGACTAGAAGAGTTAACCTTAAAATCTGGCGGTAAACTTAACCGGTCAATGATATCCGGTTAAACTGAGGTTTAGGGCAAATCTACGTTTAAGTAGATAACCATACAATGAACCTTTCATAGCTCCAGTTGGACCAGTTTCAGTTTCTTTTAAATTCAATAAAACGGATTTAATCGAGATAGACACGACTATTTGACCATGAAGACATCAAATATATATATAATTTTGTAATAATAATTCCGTCAAATTTTTAGACAAAGGTAATATGGATGATAGAGCTCATATCACACCATATTATTTATGACACTAGTAAAATAAATGCTTTTATATCCTCGATCAATATCTTTTTCTTGCTGCCATAAAGAAATCGAATGCATTTTTAAGGGCAATAAATCGTGAGAAACAAAGGGAACCGCAGTTGCAATAAGACTGCAATGATGTCACTTTGCATCTTGCATTACAGGTGCAATAAGATAGCTATGAAGTCATCTTGCACCTCCATCATAGATAGATCCTTCTGCAAGTGATTTCAGCTGCAGTCATGGCCACGATTTTATTAGTATATCTCCGCTCACTTGTGCATCAATATTTCTCCCATCATTCAATAATCTTAATAATTAGAATTCTTCATTTCTGAAGAGCATTTTGTAAAAGTATTTGCTTAGAATTGAGAAGGTGGTTAGAAAAAATGCCCTTGTACAAAACAATAGTTTGGTACCAATCAGTAGATCATAAAACATAATTATGGTAACTTGCGGGGTTCCCCAACATACAGTGGACCAACCTCAACATAAATTTACAATTTATATGACTGTTCATTTAATTATACTTCTCATTGCTTCAATTGTATAATTGTAATATATTATGTAGTTCAAATTGTATTATTTATTTTTTTCAGTTATTATTATTCAGAATTACTTTCATTAGTTAAACTCAATATTTTATTCCACCCTAACAAAATAATACATGGTTTTCGCAAAAAACTTGTTTTTGAATAGAAGGGAGTAATCTAACCTACAATTATTAAAAATAAAAAGGAAACAATTGATGTAATTGATAATAAAAATGGACCCTTTTTCAGTAAAAGCTTATTTGATTTGTTTCTTAGATAAAATAAACTCAAACCATCGATTGTAAACTTATAAGCTTTGTATAATAAAATATATA
>NW_027115249.1:686432-688472 GCF_000696795.3 Halyomorpha halys | reverse complement strand
CTAACCCATTAATTCTTAATCTCTCATCCTTAACAACCCCTGATAATCCTCCGAGGCGTCTGAAAAGAAGATGGCCCAGGGACCTTCTAATTTAAATTAATGCTTGAAGTACCACCAATGGGTGGTTCCTTCCCAAGATTTTCAAGTGTATATGAAACATACAACATATTTACTTATTGTATATATTATTTGTACAGTTGTAAATCACATTAAATAAAATAAAAAATAACTAAATAATTACAAACTTATACGTCATTATTGGGAAGTATCATCACATCATCAACACAAGCTAAGTGCATTCAGTAAGTACGATTGGTACTTAAAATAATAAAATTCAAAATGTATCGAGAGAGCAAGTTCCCATTTGACCAGTAGGTACGCAAAGCGCAGGTGCAAATTTCAAATATGCAAATAGAGACAGCTGTTCGCTTGTACAATTGAAGAATAAGTCGTAATATAAAAGGCATTTATATACAATGCACAAGGTACGTCTTCTATGCATAATAATACATGGCTGCTTGTCGTAAATGTTAAGAAGAAATGGTTTAAAAAAAATACTTGTGCATTATTTACAATTATTACTACAACGCATACTAAATACGAAATGACTGTTCCTTTTAGTAATTAAAACAATTAATGCTAATTTAAAGTAACAGTTACAATAAATAACAGTATATGTTGTTATAAGTAACGGTTATTGCTATTTAAAAAGTCGTTTTTATGTCATGGACTTCTCAGTTTGAATATTACTTTTTTTTTTTTTAACTTATTTACAGAAACTTATAAATTATAAATCAAATTATCCTGTCAACTGTTGTAAAAACCGTTCCAACTTTATTAGAACTCATATGAAAAATTTAACCCAACTATTTTCAGTCCATTCCATCTTCGTTTCGATCTTACAATCTGATATAATTTTATAACGCCCTTAAACGAGTCCCCAGTATATATCGAAAATTAAATCCTATATCCCAAAGCTAGAAAGGGAGTTATAATCGAACATTTCAAAAAATATTTTTTTTTCTTACAAAAGGGGTATTCATGATCTATGTTAAAGCGTGTTAAATGGAAAAACTCGTGTTAAATCGAAAAAAATTGCCTTCTTTTACCGTGGTAAAACGAAATAACATTTAACATAGCTTGAGAGTCTGTTACTTGGTCAGTTAAATCAAGAATGACGTCACACAATAGACCAGTTGAGATCGCCGCCATATTAGTTGTTGTGACTTTCAATACAGTTGTCAATTAGCTCATCTTCATTCTCTTCTTCACAAGTTTGAAGATCAATAAGACACTCATAAGCTAAACTTTCACACAAATTCCACTTTTCACTCACTCTAGGCATGTTTTAATTAATTACTTAAATCAAAACTGAAGTAAACAATAACATGAGGGTCTGGAAGGAAGGTTATAAACATAAAGGCTTATACAACAAGTTGCTGAGAAAATCCGCTAGGGGCTCTTATGCATTTAACGTTTAACATGACTTCAAATAGGGCTGCTCACAATCCTATAGTTATAACATTTAACATGGTAAAACATATAACATTTAACACAACATCATGAATACCCCTAAAGCATGTACTCTTGATATCCAGTTGGGCGCTTATTTGTATAAAATTTAATTGCGCATCGAATGAAAAAGTATCAGTTAAATCCGACAACTATGAAGGAATTGAAACCGAAAATGTTCAAAAATATTTTCTAGTTAACCATGTACTCTTGATATATCTAATTGGGACTTTTTTTTACAAAATGTAATAGCACGTCAAATGAAAACAGAATTAGCTATATCCGAGAGCTAGAAAGGGATTAATAATCAAAAATTAAAAAAAAAAATCTTATAAAGAATTTACTCTTGATGTATTCAATTGGCGCTTTATTGAATAAAATTTAATTGCGCACCTAATGAAAAAATAATTAATATATAAGAAGATGGTCAGGATTGCGGTCAAAGGAGAAACAAAAATAGTTTACAACTATTTATTTTCCAACGTTTCGGCCCACTTTGCAGGGCTTCATCAGGGCTAAAAAGATACA
>NW_027115249.1:678878-684857 GCF_000696795.3 Halyomorpha halys | reverse complement strand
CTTATCATTGTATCATTTTGTATCTTTTTAGCCCTGATGAAGCCCTGCAAAGTGGGGCGAAACGTCGGAAAATAAATAGTTGTAAACTATTTTTGTTTCTCTTTTGACCGCAACCCTGACCATCTTCTTATGCATCAATTTTTACGGTCAACTATATATACATATAGAAAAAATAATTAGTTAAATCCGGCAACTAGGAAGAGATTTATCGTTGAAAAGGTCCAAAAAATATAAATTTATTTTTTTATATTTTCTTGTTAAGCATGTACCCTAGATATATCTAATTGTGCCTTTTTTTTGTATAAAATTTAATAGCACAAAAAAAATAAGAGCCATATCCGAGAGCTAGAAAGGGAGTTATAATCGAAAATTTAAAAAAAAAAAAAATTTTTTTCTTATACAGAATGTACTCTTGATATATCCAATTGGGCGCTTTATGGTATAAAATTTAATTGCGCACTTAATAAAAACATAATTAGCTAATTCCGACAACTATGATGGGATTTATGATCGAAAAGTCCAAAAAAAATTTTGTTTTTCCTTTTTTTTTATAAAGCATGTACCCCTGATATATCAAATTGGCGTTTTTCTTCTGTATAAACTTTAATAGAGCACCTAATGAAATCAAAATTAGCTAAATCCGACAACTATGAAGGAAATGAAACCGAAAATGTCCAAAAAATATTATTTTTCAATTTTTATCGTTAAGCATGTATTCTTTATACATCCAATTGGGCGCTTTTTTTTGTATAAAATTTGATTGTGTACTTAATGAAAACAGAATCAGCTAAATCCCACAACTATAAAAGAAATTATCATCGAAAATGTCCAAAAAATTTGTTTATCTTTTTTCTTATAAAGTATGTACCCCTGACATATCTAATTGGTTTTGGTTTTTTTTTTGGAAACATTTAATAGCGCACCTAATGAAAAAAATATTAGTTAAATGAGACAACTATGAAGGGATTTTTCATCGAAAATATCATTTTTTTCTCGTTAAGCATGCACTCGAAGTAGATGTAATTGGGCATTTTTCGTAGAAATAAACGTCGAAAATTAAAAAAAAAAAAAAAAACGATAAATAATTTCTGTTTTAATTCCGAGGAGTTTTCAATAAAAAAAAAAATATATATATATATATATCTACTTAATTAGAATTAAAAAGTTCTATACCAGAAACGTATATTTATTTTAACATTTAATTTTTCCCCTATCAAATAGGTATTACGAAAAAAAAATTATTTTATCTAAATGATATGATTCTATAATATTTTTTTTTTTCTTCAAAATAACATAATATTCATAAACGTATATTATCTCTGATGACACAAATGCAGATAAGAATAGTAAAATAAAAAGCTGACTAAGCTCTAATAATTTTATCAGCGATTTGTTAGTCATTCAATGAAATTAAATTTGTATTTCCTTTGGAAATTCGAATTCGAAATTATTTACGATTGGTAGTAAATCAAAAAATACATATATATAATATGTAGTTGGAAGATGTACGAGTTGTAATAAAGAAAAATAATTAATAAATATTTTTGCCTATTTATTAACGGCCGACGATACAGAGTAGGTAAAGCTTAATACAAGAGATTAATGGATACAGATACAAATGTATAGGTATAAAAAAATACCTATATAAACAAACTAAAATAAAATATAAATAATAAATATTAAGGAAATTAAAAATGAATACTAAAAAAGGTCTAACCGGCATAGTATTAATTAATTAACGGATAAAAAATGAATATATAAGCAAACAGATCAATTAATTAACCAAGAAGTTGCCGACGTTTCGCCTCACTTTGTAGAGCTTCATCGAGGCTATTCAAGTTCAGATCTTTCGCAACTTTTTAGATTTTCCGACTTTCAAAAAGTCTGGAATACTCTAAATTTGAATAGAAGATTTCACATTCTTGTATTCTTTTTTACATTATCTACTCTGCTTATTTTTATTTTAGTTCTGATAAACATCTGCAGTGTGGGCCGAAACGTTGGATATTAATAAATAGTAGAAACTATATTGGGCTTTTCTTGACCTCAATTATCCTCTTAGTTCACAAACGGTCCATTATCTGTATATAATATGAAAATTTATAATTATTTTGTTAATCACATGCCTAATAATTATAATTAATATTATTTTTTCTATTTATGTATTTTTTTTTTTTCTTAAATAGTCTAAATATACAAATGTATGCATTTATCATCACGAAAAAAAACTTAATTGCATCGTGGTACACTGATTTTTTTATGCTTAGGTGGATTATCGTATAAATAGAGAGGAAGGATTTAGGGCTGCCCCCTAGCTACGCAAATGGCCCCTTTATTAAGATTATCCAAAAGTACCGTCAAGAATTTATAATGATAATTATTATTATTTATATAAAAATTATTATTCTTTTTTACTTATGTATCCATTTAAGTATTTCTTTTAACCAACTTTTTATTATATTCTCCTTTAAATCTATGTATAAGTTTTGTTTTGGAAAAATGTATTTACCTGTTTGTTTTACTGTAAACTGATCTACTGCTGTGACTATTTCTCTGGTTTATCTCACATCGCTGTCTAATAGTGAATTTGCTAAACGGATCACTGGGGGGATCTGAGAGGGGGAATTCTAGAGAGTGAATTTTTCGATCAAATAAAATAAAAATTGTGAAATGGAAGGGACAAGAAAGGGAAAGAAAAAAGGAATAAATTGAAATTTATGTATTTAGTGTGTAGACTGGAATTGATTGTAAAAGAAAACTGTGGAGAAAAAAAAACAAAAAAAAAACTGTTTTCTTTCTTTTTTTTATTATATCAAGTAAATATATGTAATTTATATATGTCCGATGGATTGATTAGTATGCTGTGTAATGTAGCAACCCGATGTATTTGGCCAGCATGCATGAATAAAGTATTTCTCTCTCTAAAAAAACGTATGAGCTAACTATTTAAAATTGGCGAAAAGTAACGTCACCATTTTACGTCAATGCGTAAACAAAGATTCGACACTTTAAAAATGACATTTACATAACAAAAGATGGAACATGAAAGGAAACAACCAATTACATTTTATTACAGATTTCACCTCCAGCGATTCCAGTAAGGATATTTTTACATCGCAGTTTTGTAACAGAGAACGTTTCAAATTTGCATAAATTCCAAATAAAATTTGTTTCTCTTGTATGCATAAGTAATACCAAGGCATAAATGGAAATTTATGAATACGTCTTAACCTGTGTTATTTAAATTTTAAATATTTGAGACAAGGATTGAATGTCGCGATCTGACCAACGGAAAAAACTCCGTTTCGTATATTAAAATTCATTGGAATTTGATGGGTATCTTCCAGGTGAACAATGATTCTTACATTGTATCCCAAACCTTCCAATTCCACATCACCACCCTTGAAGAATGGTGCCAAGACTGGAGGATTAAAATTAATTCCAATAAATCCCACCAAATCACATTTAACCTTCTTCGCAAACCCATGACCTCTTGCCCTACAGTATCCTTTAATAATACCCCACTTATTCCTGTCAAACAGATACACTTAGGACTACATCTCAACAAACGACTGACATGGAATCCTCATTCAAGTCTGAAAAGACAGGAAACTGCACGTCAATTTCGACTATTACGAATACAGCACTTACTAGACAAACGGTCTAAACTTCCAATTCATTACAAAAGACTGATCTACATGACTATTATAAGGCCTATCTGGACATACGGAGTTGAGCTTTGGGGCTCTTCTAAACCATCAAATTCCTCCCAAATCGAATCCTTACAGTCAGAAATCCTTCCTAAAATCCTTAATGCTCCTTACTTTGTCACAAATCAAGTCATCCATCAGGACCTCAATGTTCCATATGTTGGCGATTTGGCCAGAACCAGATACCATTCCTTGCATTATAAACTTCTCAACCATCCAAATCCACTTGTTTCTAACCTTGCTCGAATACTAGTCGTAATTCATAAATTGTTGTGGTAAAAACATTCTTACAAAACTCCATAGTAAAATTTATATTCAGTAAAGTCAGTACAAAAAAAATTGGCAAAATAATATTAAATAATTTCACTAAAAAAATTGCACATTATTAATTTTTTCTAAACCTTTAAGTTATTATTATTTCTGCCATTTATTGTGTACTGTATTTTTTAATCTACTTTTTATTTGTTATTATATGTCTAATTTGTTTTGTTTATTTATAATTTTAACATTACATCTTATTTAGTTTTTAAAATTTACTTTGTCCATTTTTCTTTAATTTTTTACATCATTTTTAACCACACGATTGTTAATTTTTTTTTCATGTTATCGTATTCATTTACTCAGTAACTTAATTTTAGTGGTTTGTAACTTCGTGGAACGAATGATGGCTCATCATAAATATTCTATTGACTGTTTGAGTTTATTTTTAGCACAACCGGACATTGTTTTAGTAATTACTCAAGATAAATACAAAAATTAATTGAGTTTTGACTGTATTCACTAGGGTTTGTCGGTTTTTAAAACCCAGTTTTAAACACCGGTTTTTTGGAGGAAATTATGGAATTCGAAAACCGGTTTTTTAGTAGAAAATATCGGTTTTCTATAAAATATTGAATTATTATATCAGGCTTTAAAAACGATTAAGCCTAGTTGGGTTGCAATTGAGAGGGTATTTTCTATTTTGGGGAATTTTATCAATAAACTAAGGACACGGCTAAATAGCAAATCGATAGAAGTCCTCTGTTTTCTGAAATCATATTTCATTAAAAAAAAAAAAATAGAATATTCAAATTTGTATTAAAATTGCCCGGAATAGAAAATACTCGGTCCTTTGGTTAATTGTCTTTAAAACTAAAATTGATTTTAATAAGTATGTATGCATAAACTTTATTTACTCTTGTCTTTCGGCTTTGATTATAATTTATATTATATAACACACAGTTATATATTTTCTAATTGTTTTTAATAAGTATCCATCTGTATCTAATAACATTGATTTTTTAAAAAATAATATGGTTATTATAAAAATATTAAAATATATTGTTTTTATTTATTCGAACCTTTTGCTGAATAACTCGTTTTACTATTATAAAAATATTTACATCCTTATATGTGAAAATTATGCATAAACAACGAATAATTATTTTTAAAGTTATTTAATCCTGGTCAAAATTGCATAAAAAAATTTTACTATCAATAAAATATAACAGTAAATAATTTCAGTCAAAAACTTTTTGAGCTTTTAATCACTCTAAATTTTATGTTAAAATGTTTTGTTCGAATTACAGAATATTCGAGCAAAATTTTTTTTTATAAAAAATCGAAACCGGTTTTCTAAAATGTCAGTTTTTGTATAAACCCTAGTATTCACACATACACATCAGAACAATCGCAACAAAAAATCGAAAAATATGTTGGGTTACACACTACAATTGTGTCAAAAAAATTCTAGATACTATAAAAATTCTAAATTAATATAATATTAAAGGTAATGTATAAAACATAACAAGTTAACCGAGACCAGGAAAATACCTAATCACCCATAGAGTATCTAAAACAAACAGCGATCTACTATTGCGATTGAGGAAGTTATACGAAAATACTAAAGGAAAACTCCCGTAAAAATGAATTATACGAACTGGTAATAAGTCAAATACAAATGATGACTAAAGGATTATTTTTATCTATTAGTTACAAGAAGGCGAGGAAAGGAGATGTCGGATGCAGCGGTGATGCAATAAGCTCGGTACATATTTTACAGTAGAGCTTTATGAATGAATCGCAAGCCATTCATGAAGGAGGACTCACAAACGTCCCCATTACACGTCGCGAAAGCGAGCGCTAAAGAAACAAGGCAGAGCAAAATGAAAGTGGATTGCGTCACCGCCCGCCAAAAGCAAACACAATCCATTCCTCACTATTGCGTCCTCTTGTCTTGTCGTGTTTCCTTAGTCATTAATCACTGCTATATGTGAATGTATCTTATTTT